>NW_027249437.1:0-188898 GCF_030848795.1 Temnothorax nylanderi
TTGTCGCGAGTGTTGGCGACCGCACCTACGGTTTCGCCGTGATAGACAAGGACAGCGCGTTGCGAGGCGGACGGTACAGACGGGGGTTCCACGACTTCGCCGTGCTGTAGAGCCGATCAGTGCGCTTCGCCGAACGACGCGAGTATGAGCGCGATCGCGGAAGAGAGGACCGCGCGAAAGATAGCCAAAACGCGCGCCTCGATTCGCAGGAAGTACGCCGCTCTCAGGGTCGGAAAAATGGAGAGCGAGATCGCTCTGGAAAAGAGGTACGAGCCCATCGTCAAACCTCTGAAACGGCTCGCCGATGACGCGGACCGCAGGGGTAAAGGACCGGGCAAGATTGACGACGACGACGACGACGGCAGCTTTACGCTCGCGAGAAAGATGAAAACGACGAAGAGAGCAAAGAAGGATAGTGACTACGGTGATGACGACGACGATGCAGACGCCGACCTGGAGCGCGATTACGGGGAGGACGACGACGTATTCACGCCAATAAGGACAACGACGACCGCGGGAAAAAAAGGAGAGTCGCGTCCAGCACGGTTGAGTTCGGCTCCCGCGACGACGACTCGCGAGCTCCACGCCGATCCACGCCGATTCGGTCCGGTTTTTACCCAGAGAACACGAGATCGTCTCGGAGACTACGACTCCACCCCCCGCGCTAGAGACGTCCGTCAGGGAGTCTTTGAGCACGGCGGAAGGTCGCGACGCTCTGAATAGCCAACTAGGACCGTTAGGGCGGGAGTACGTGGGCGCTCTTCTGAGCGGCGACAGTAAAAAAGAGATCGACCACGTCTACGGAGTGTATCTCGGCGAGCACGGCACGATGCTGGGTAACAAGCGATTTGACGTGGCCCCGGATGACTCCGTGATTATCGACAGTGTACGGTACAAGGGCACGCGCGATCTGTACGAGTTGATCTTCATGCGAATTCCCAACGCTCGCGTCTACACGGAGAAGGACAAACGAACGTACAGGAGTATACTTTTCGCCCCCAGCGCTCACAAACGCGGTCGCAGCGCCGTCATGCCTGTCAAGGGTAACAGGGGACACAAGTACACAAAAATAATAGCGCCGCTCGTACACCCGTCTCACACAGTTGGGACTACGAAGGGCGCCGGACTACCGTCGGCCATGCGACTGACCGACAACGCGATCGATTACGTTCACTGGGACGATCCCAACGAGCTGGTCGATCGACTTCGACTGCTAGACGCTTCTCGTCGGGCCGGCAACAACGCTCACGACAACGAAATTCTGTCGATAATCGAGGAACTTCGCGAGGCCGGTTTCGTCGTAAATTGATCGGTCGCGTCGATCGCGACGGCAGTACGTATCGCGCGCTCTCCAGCGCCTCCCCCGCGCGCGCGCGATGTCCGTGAACAAATTCGGCATGTCTCTGACAAATCGGAGCAACGGTGACGGAATCGACGGTGCGTCCACGGTGCGATTACGCTCCTCGATCAAATCCCTGCGTAACTACACGCGCAACAACGCGCTCTTTATGAGCGAGGGTTTCTACGACGCGAGGGAGCGCAAAATACGGCGGGTAGCCGCGCCGGAGATCGACACCGACGCGACGAACAAGAGCTACGTCGAGGACGCGATCGGACGATCGAAGAGAGGCGCGACCGAAGAATTGACAGGCGAAATAGCGGCGGTGAGGAACGACGCGCTTCTCTCGAATCGAAGCTCTTACGACGCGCGGGATCGCAAGATACGGCAGGTAGCCGCGCCGGAGGTTGGCACCGACGCGACGAACAAGAGCTACGTAGAGGGCGCGATCGGACGGCTCAAGAGCGTCGTAATCGAAGAGATCAAGAAGAACGACGCGACGCTGAGGAACGACGCGCTCCGCTTGAGTCAGGGCTCTTACCACGCGAGGGAGCGCAAGATACGAGGAGTAGCCGCGCCGGAGGTCGACACCGACGCGACGAACAAGAGCTACGTAGAGGGCGCGATCGGGCGACTCAAGAGCGTCGTGATCGAAGAGATCAAGAAGAACGACGCGACGGAAAAATTGAGAGGCGGAATCGCGACGCTGAAGAACGACGCGCTCCGTTTGAACGAGGATTCCTACGACGCGTCGGAGCGCAAGATACGACGCGTGGCCGCGCCGGAGTTCGACACCGACGCGACGAACAGGAGTTACGTGGAGGACGCGATCGAACGGTTCAAGAGCGCCGTGATCGAAGAGATCGAGAAGAAGAACACCGTCGATCGAGAGTTCACGGGCGTCATCGTGACAAACGCGAACCAGGGTTTGAGAGACGAAATCGCGAGGTTTCGAAACGACGCGCTTCTCTTGCGCGAAGATTCGTACGACGCGTCGGAGCGCAAGATACGACGCGTGGCCGCGCCGGAGGTCGGCACCGACGCGACGAACATGGGCTACGTCGAGGGAGCGATCGCGGAGCTCAGAAAGAACTTCAAAGATCTGATAAGAGAATTTAGAAGCCAGTTCGTAACTGTGAAGAATACCGAGGATAAGCACGAAATCCAGATCGCCAGAATTCTGAGTATATTGAACCTTCTTGAGCAATGAGCGTGGAAAAACGGAGACTCGTGGAGGAATTGCACGCGCCGGCGCGAAAAAACTTTCCTCGCCGCCGCGTCGTGGTGCGCGGTTACGACGACCTGTGGCAGGCCGACGTGGTCGAGATGCGTCCCTATTCGCGCGAAAACGCGGGTCACAATTACATTCTGACGGTCATCGATGTACTGAGCAAGTACGCCTGGGCGATCCCGCTCAAGACTAAGAGCGGAAAGGAGGTCGCGACGGCTCTCGGAAAGATCTTTCGCGAGGACGCGCGACACCCTAGGAATCTGCAAACGGACAAAGGAAAGGAATTCTACAACGCCGACGCGCGCAAAATCTTCGACGCGCGCAAGGTGAATCACTACTCCACGTATTCGGTGATGAAAGCGTCGGTGGTGGAGAGATTCAATCGCACGTTGAAAAACGACATGTGGAAGCTCTTCACGCTCCAGGGATCGTACAGATGGATAGACTCGCTGCCGCGCCTCTTGTCGCATTACAATCGTCGCAGACACAGAACGATCGGAATGCGTCCGGCGGACGTGACGCCCACCGTCGCCGAAAAACTGTTGCGCACGGTGTACAGTCGCGCGAAGATCGCCGTGCCGGCGAGATTTCGAGTCGACGATCCGGTGCGCGTGAGCAAATTCAAAACGATCTTCGAAAAGGGCTACACTCCCAATTGGACCACCGAGATATTTCGCGTAGCCAAAGTACAAAGGACCAATCCCGTTACGTATCTGCTGAAAGACGTTCGCGGAGAAGCGATAGCCGGAGGATTCTACGAACACGAGTTGCTGCGCGTCTCCAATCCCGACGTCTATCTCGTGGAAAAAGTCCTGCGTAAGCGCGGCAATCGAGCGTACGTGAAGTGGCTGGGGATGGACAGTTCGCACAATTCCTGGATAGATAAGGACGTCTGTGTTGTAACATAAATAATTAGACATTCGTAAATACGCGCAACTTGTACTTTATTGTTAATAAAAAATTTACACATTCTTTGGTTTGTTTCTTACGTGCTATTGATTTTTCTACGATAAAACAATTTTAGAAAGCGTATGATATTGTTTCTTTTCTACAACGGTATTCCGTAATGTCCCCACGGAAGCGTTTCCTCGCTGTCCAACGTCACGTATCGCTTATCGTCGTGCGGACTGTGAGCTAGTTTTTGCTCCGACACGGTGCAACGTCGAGCGTATGCACGACTGGCGCGTCCTCAGCTCGCGCGCGTCCCGCAAGCACGCCACGTAATCCTCGAACGTGATCTTCTTCGCGACTACGTTTCTTTTAACACCCTTTATTCTTTTGGTGTCGTCGCGTCCGAGTACCCTGTAGGTGTACATCTTCGCTCTGAGGCCTACGAACTCCGTCATGATTGCACCGTTGTTCTCGTCCTTCATCAGACCGGGCACCTTCTTGTTGACGCGCGGCATACCGTGCGCGTTATTCTCCGCGTAATCGCTCGTGTCGAACCTGTCTATGTCGCGTCTCATACGCTCGTACGCGTCTTCGCACTCCAGCGAATAGATCAGACTATCGGTATCAGTGTACAGAATTCGACACCGGTCGCGATAGAGCGGCGCCATGTAGTCGTAGTGAAACTCGTAGAGACGCGTCTTGGATATCTCGAGAATACACATACCCACGTAGACCGGCTTGTTAAATTTTACCTCGAGCTTCCGCAGCTCGATCGCGACCAGATTCTTCGAGAAGACGCTTCTGCTGTGAAAGTTCGGCCTGCCAATCAACGCCTCCGCGCCGTATCTCCCGTCCCATCGCGTCACGAGACGCACGTCCACGTGAGCGCGCACGTTCTCCATCGTTTTGCCGAAGACGGCATTGTTCATCAGTTTGTACATGTTCCGTTCGAATTCGTTGCTCGCGCGCGTCCTGAACGTCGTGTTCAGCTCGATGTAGCCACGAAGCCACGGCGACTGGGCGAATCGCAGCACTCGACGAACGCGCGTCAGACGCAAACCCAGTCGCAGACATTGCTGCAGGTTTCGATAGTGCGTCACGTAGCGCGATTTGTCGTAGAGAGTAGCGAGCAGTTTCTCCTGCCGCTTACCGGGCGGTTTATCGCGCGTCGGACACAGCGGCAGGTCCGCGTGGGCGTCGTGCAGTTCCGGCGAATACTCGAGATCCACCTCCAGAATGTAACCGACCTCGCTGTCCGTCGGCACGGTCGTCACGTCGAAATTCTCGGGGTCGTCGAGCCAATGGAAATTCGCGTACGGCAGCGATTCGCTCATAGCCCAGCCGTACAGATTGTTCACGTCGTAATACATGAGATACGTAGTGGGCTGGGACGAGTCGTACGTCGGTACGTGCCTGTTGTTGGCTCGCGCGTACCTGAGCGAACATTGACTGAGGCCACCGCGTATTCCGCGTTCCACGAACATCGCCATGTCGATGTCGGTGAGCAGCTTGAAACGCACGCCGGTGTACCTCAACATAGCGTCCCACGTGTACCCCGGCAACGTATAATAATACGCGGGATCCAGCCCGTAACTCGCTAACACGTGTCCCGAAAATTTTCAAAGATATCCGCCAGAAGAAGCACGTCGGTCTTGAGATACAGATCGCTGTACTCGCCGAGATCCTGCACGCGAAAACGTCGCCAGACCCTCGTCGCGTGCTCGTAATCGCTCTCGCTCGCGGTCTCGTCGGTCAGGGAGCTGTAAAAGACCTCGCGCGGCGGAAGCTCGGTCTCCCGCAGTTTGTCCTCGCTGTCGACGTACTCGTACGGAAATACTCCCTTGCGAGTAAGCAGATTGAGATCCTCCGTGCTCAAATCCGCGTTCTCCGAGCGCGTTATTCTCAGCTTGTCCTTGTCCAGATAGGACGCCAGGGTTTCGAGACTCGCGGCTAAAAATTTGTACGAGTCTACGAATCGAAGCTTCACGAGTCGATTCCACATCCCGTCCGTTTGCGTCTCCTTAACGGTCTTCGAGAAAGATATGTAATTTTCCTTCGTAAGCGGCAGGAGTTCGACCCCACCCTCGAAATCGTTCGCGATTTTCTCGATGATAAAGTGCGCGTCGTAACCCGACAGATTGTGGAAGAACACGGGAATCACGTACACGTTTCTGTAATTCAGATTGCAACGAGAATGCGCCGGACCTCTGTACCGTCCGCTTAGATGACAGTGATCTCGCACGCGCTTGTCCTCCGGTTGGAACGCTTTCCGACACACGTGACAATGCGTCGCGCGCCAAAATTCGAGTTTCTCGTCCTCCGTAAGTTCTACCATCGATATATTGCTGGAGAATTTAATCTTTGCGTGACGTGCGAGAACGCGAAGCTCGTTCACGAACCACGCAACGCAGTCGTCGCCGCGACGATATCTATACGTGGACACGGTATCGTCGTAGGTGCAGCACAGATAGTAGCCCAGGCTGAACGGTACGTGACGCTGATAAGCGTATCTTTTCGTTCTCGCGCCTTCTTCGGCATTCTCCCTCTCCCGCTGTTCGAGAAGACACTCCAGATCCGCGTACACCATGAAGGGGAGTCGCTCCTTTCTGTCGTGATTGTCGAACGACAGCCACTTATCGTCCTCGTTCGGAAGAACGATGGCGCAGTCGTTCATTCGGCCGCAGTCGACGCTGTGAGCGGCCAACTTTTCGCGCGTATAGAAATAGTGTAGACATCTGCGAAGTAACGTGCGTGCGATTACTATGCGTATATAAAATAACACCGCGTCGTTTTCTTATTCCTCAGGTTGCTTTACTTACCGATCGCAAACGTGCTTCGCGCACCGTTTCGCGGTCAATTGCGAATTCACCAATCGCGACAGATTCTTTATCCAGGCGAAATGGCCCCTGTTGACGCCGCGTAGCGTATCGCGCAGATACAGGAGATTTACGTGTCTATCCCTCTTATCGTCGGTTAACCGCAGAGGCACGATCGCGTTGCGGTCGGCGCCACGTCCGAACTTATCTTTTTTTTCGATTCCTTCCCGAGTTGTAAATACGTTGATCGATACGTCGTTTTGACGTTCGAACTTTCCGATCTGTTTCAGATCTATGGGAAACTTGATCCCATCGAGATTCAGCACCGTCGCGTAATCGGGATACGAGCCGCATCGTTCCGCGTGCCACTTGGCGGGATACAGAGCCGCGACCACCGCACGCGCGAAACACGTGTCGTTCTCCGACAGCACGTTGACCACCGCCTGTTTAAGTCTTATACCTAGCGGTATCTTCATCCAACATCCCACGCGCATGGGATTACACTTGTTCACGTTCACCGTTAGGTTGAGTATTCGCGACAACGCCCATCCGCTGTCGCGTTCCTGAAATTCGTCCAACGCCGCTAGAATCGCGTCGCGCACGTGCTTTTTGTACCACTCGCCCAGATCGGACCCTTGGAGGAGCTGTTCGTTCCGCGTAGCGATACTCTTCATATCGGTCTTAACGTCCGCTACGAATTCCCCATTGAATATGACATTAACCTTTAGACACACGTGTCTGTTCAAATTATCCTGCACTTTTTCGAGCACGGTGCCCTTCGCATCCTCGAGAAATCGCGCTGGTTTGATGTACGTAGAGTTCGTCACAGCGCCGGTGAGTACGCGACTTTGGAACGCCGTATCGATCTCGACCCACGAAAATCCTCCGCTAACGCCGCTGCTGCTACCGCCGTCCCCACCGTCCAGACCGGCACCTACGACGCGTTCGTATCGTCGGCGCAGATCCTCCCTCGAACTTTTCAATCGCGCTATTCGAGCCACCAGAGCGTTCACGGCTCCAGTGTTTCCTCGCCCCCCAGATTGTCTGACTCGACAACTCTCCCGCAAGAGCCGGAGACACTCGTCGCATCGTCGTCCCCACGCGCGGTACCCGTCCACGTCGCGGACGTCCGCGGCGAGCAACTCGTCGCACTGTTTCCACATCCCATCCAGAAGGGCCTTTCACCCTCGGGAACACTGAATTTCACTCGATCGAACAGACGACGAGACTTGTAGGTGTGAATCCTACGTATCTTCTCTCCTCCGTCCACCGTCTGATAGTAAAGATAGTACTCAAGCGGCAGGCAACGCATATAATCCTTCGCCCTAACGGAGTTTGCCATTGTCGTCTCTATCCACGCTCGCTCGCGCGCAGTTCGCGCCCCGGTCTCCCTTCGCAGATGATGAGTCGCCAGATTCCATCGCGCGTCCTCCTTCGCCACCGACGCGCATACGTTTGACGGCAACGACGCGTCGACTCTCGCCGATTCGTCGTCCGAATCGGACGAGAACCTGGGCATGGACTCGTAACAGCGCAGTTCGCCGTCCGATTCCTCGGACGAGTAATAACGGCGATCGTTCATTCGCGAGTACGCATCGCTAATGTTACATCAGCAACGCTAACACGTCGAAATTAAAACCAACTACATCCCCGGCATCGTCGCGTATTCTTAATCTTTCATCAATTATCTCGTTATAGAGATACGTACGGTGCGATCGGTGATCGACGATTCCGATTTTGCGACGGATCAGATATCTCGTTACGTCGACGCGCCGCGGATCCCCATTCCTCCCGAACGGTTCGCTAACTTTTACGATCGGTTTTCCGATTTTAGAATTGAACACCGGTTTGCAAAATTCTGCGTACTCGTCACTCATACCTCATTTTAAAAAAACAACTGTAACTTATCCCATCCCCGGTGCGCTTTACGTCGCACCACTCTCTCTAGATACTGCTGCAATAGCGCCGCTAACGCGTCTCAGTCAATAGTAACAGATTCCATTCTCCGCCACTCTTCTCCAAACTATTTGGTATTGAAGAGACCTCCGGTTCGATCGACGATCGGGAATTCCGATTTCGCGATCGATCAGATATCTCGTTACGTTGACTCTCCACAAATCCGATCCGCAACACTTCCTCGCGAACGGGTCGTTGATTTTCGCGATCGGTTTCCCGATTTTCACGCTCACCGGTTTGCAAAGTTCTACGTACTCGTCGCTCATACCACGTTAGAAGAAAAAAACCTACATTAACTTATCCCGTTCCGATGCGCTTTACGCCGTCGCGCCAATTCATTTTATACTCGTTGTACCTACGGGATACACCCTTCCGGGAAGGGGACATCCGCTGTTATCTCAACGGAGGATGTACCTACAGGATACACCCTTCCGGGAAGGGGACATCCGCTCGCCGCATCCTGCGAAAAAAACAAAAGGAGGAACTGACAAGAGCGACCTCAAACGAGTTCGAACGCGCGCGATGATAACATTATTCGCGATGACGCGCGAATCGAGGCGGATTTCCGCTCGCGGCCGATAACGCGGTCGATAACGCGGTCGATAACGCCGATCCGAGCGCCCTCTCGGAGCGCCCGGGAACGACGATCCCCCCCACCCCCGGTGGCAACCCTGCGGCGCGAAATTCCCCATCACCCACCTAGGGAATTTACGTCTTTCAGGTTACCGCAAGGTGGCAACACTGCGGTGGCAACACTGCGGTGCGAACTTCCCCATCACCCCGCCTAGGGACAGGTGTTCCCACAAAATACTCGCTTCTGATTGGACAGCCTCGAGTCTTCGTACCGCGATCTGATTGGACAGCGATACACCTTTGTCCAGTTCCAGGGGAATGTTTGTCCGGTTACAGGGGAAATTTCCCCTCACATCTGTCCCCCTCACCCCCCCTGTTTCCCCTTGCACCTGTCCGCCCTTCACCCCCCCTCGCCCATCCCCACCCCATGCCCCCCCTCGTCCCCCTCGCCCATCTCTTATGGCGTTCCCCCCGCGTGCGCGCGTCCCCCCCCCGCTTCCCCTCGGTTGCACCCGGCAGTCGAGGGTACTGTTATTGGTCTACTGTAACAGAATTTATTCTACAATGAACGGTCGCGGTATTTACAATGGTGCGGTGAGCGCAGGACACAGAGTCAGGGCGCCCGCGGTATGGGCGGGAATGCACGAGGGCGGCGATCGGGACGGGCGATCGGCTTGTGGCGGGTGGCGCGAGGTAAAGCGCGGTGCGCACGGGCGCGGATACGGTGACGAGATCGCGGTAACTCGGCGCGTATTCGGCGGGAAGGCGGCGGGATAACGCTGGCGCGGGTCTGGCCACTGAGACGCGCTCGGGGAAGGCAGAGAGGGCCGGAGGCGCTCTACCTTGGTCCTGACTAGCGGGCGTGGTGCGCAAGAAAGCTGGTCGTCGATCGAGAATCGCTCGGCGAAGGCAGAGAGGGCCGGAGGCGCTCTACCTTGGTCCGGACTAGCGGGCGCGTTGCGCAAGGAAGCTGGTCGTCGATCGAGAATCGCTCGGCGAAGACAGAGATTGGCGGAGGCGCTCTACCTTTATAGAAGTTGTGATTTTCGTTAAAGCAGGGCACACACACACCTGTGTATGCCTGCTTTATAGAAGTTGTGATTTTCGTTAAAGCAGGGCACACACACACGTGTGTATGCCCTGCTTTATAGAAGTTGTGATTTTCGTTAAAGCAGGGCACACACACGTGTGTATATGCCCTGCTTTATAGAAGTTGTGATTTTTACATAGAAGTAGCCTGCGGCGGAACCCCTTCCCCCGCATAATAAAACTAAACAAACTCCCAGCGTGATACCTAACTGCTTGAATCAAGACGCTTGGTTATTCCGCACGATTGACCAGTCAATAGTCATCATATTTAAAATTGGCGCACTTTTGCATGCGCGTGCGGCCACTGAGCATGCGCGTGCGGCCACTGAGCATGCGTATGTGGCCGCAGGGCATGTTCAGTGTTGCTACATCTCGTCGGTATGATGGGAATCATAACCTGATTCCTGTCAACTTTAACTGTTAATATCTCGCTTCGCGTGGCAGAGCGACACTTTTTTCTGCCAGATTCGGTCGTTTTGAGCAAAAACGCGTCGATTAAGCCTAAGTACATCAAAATCGGAGGTGAAGGGTGTAAACTGAATAATTACCTATATTAAATGCAAATTCACGCTTATCTGAAATTTATAGATAGAAGATAAGAAAATACGAAAAAAACATACCGATATTTAAAAAGATTCCATATATTTATAGTGCTAGAAATTCAGATAATGTAACTAACTGTAGACATACCTTTGATCTCTTTTTCAGTCATGTTTGAAGAGAATAGCACTGGTGCATTTTCCATAAGATTCGGCGCTATATTCAGAATATCAGGCTCAATAGTTGCTTCTTCTTTCGGTGGTCCTCCACCAGTTGCTAGATATGGGCTGCGTTCGTAAACGTTACCATAGAGTAAAAATGCCTCTAAACCCGTTCAGAAAGTCAGCGGGGGAAAAGCTACCTTTACCTACTAGCGTTCAGAAAGCCTTGAGAAATTACCCAGGGCATTCCTCAACGTACCCTGCTCGCGACTGAGGTAGAGTTTACCTGTCATGCGCAGAAACGCACTTTTCGCGTATTACACGTGTATTACACGAGGTCACGAGAAAGAATATAAGAAGTTCGAAAACATGTCTGCGATAAAATGTGGATCACAATCCCAAACTTTGTACGAAGTTGTAGAAGGCGCCGGTGGAGTTCCAATTTTTGATGCAGAGATGTCAAAAGTATTATTACGCGACAAAATAAGTAAGTTAACAAAATATACATTAGAGGTTCGGTGTATCTACACGCCCTTTGTCGTGTCTCAATAGACACGAATTCTGTTTTCAAACACGCTTTTTTATGCTTAATATCTACTTCCTTGCTTTATGGAAATTCGAAGTTAATTGTTAAAATGTTTACAATTAATACAACAAGTAATATAACCCCCTTAAACGATACTTTTACAGCAGGTAAAATTAATTTTATCTCTTTAACTGAGAACATTATTGAAACTATTCTGCAACCGTATGGATACGAAATTATGTTACCCGAAAAAGATATTGATGTCGCGATAACAAGTTCATCACGAGATGACAATAAGTCCGAAGGTATGACAAATATTACTAATTTATAAATGTGTTTAGTTAATAATCTGTTTTTATGTATTATAAGTTACATTGCTATTTTACAGTCACACATATAAATCTCAGTGATGCAGCCAATTCGTCTCGCTGTATGACATTTATTTCTAACTTACAATTAGAGAAAACTGATGAGAATACGAAACCGAGAGTCTTAGAAGAAAGTAATGGAAGAACTCCAGATAAAGGAATGAAAAGCTTGTGGACGGATAAAAGTAGAGCAATGCTCCTATACTTGTACAAGAAATACAAAGATGATTTTAGTTCCAATTGCATAAAAAAGGACGATATCTGGGCTAAAATTGCCTGCGATATGAAACACGAAGGCTATAATTTTGTTGCAGCACAATGCAAAGAAAAAATGAAATATATGAAGAAGAAGTACTTTAAAAAAATAGACAATATGGGTCCCAAAAGTACTGGTGCAGCACCAGTAAAATGTGAAAACTTCGAGGAACTTGACGAACTGTTTGGAAATAAGCCCAATGTTACTCCTGTTGCTATAGCAAGCTCATCACGAGATGACAATAAATCCGAAGGTATGACAAATATTACTTATTTATAAATGTGTTTATAGTTAAGAATCTGTTTTTATTTATTATGAGTTACCTTGCTATTTTACAGTCACACAGATAAATCTTAGTGATGCGGAAGTTAATAAAAAAAAGGGCGAAAAAGAGCGAATGCAATGACTCTGAGCGACCTGAAAGTGATGTTTGAAGAAAGAGAAGAAACGAAGAAAGCTAGGCACGAAGAAAAAAAGAAAATTCTTCAATCAAGTATCGATTCTTATGAAAGCATGATGGACAAATGTAAAGCTGTGAGATTGTTTAATTTTGTTTCGTCCGGTTTGTTTATTTTATATAATATATTTTATATAATCATAAATTAATTATATATCAGTCAATATAGATTATAAGAAGATTATTAGAGTACGCATCCAAGAAAAACCATATTGAGTGTTAGTGATTTAAGCAATATTTGATTTAATAATTTGTCGTTTTTCTTGGATGGGGAAGAAAAACCGTGAGTTTTTATTTTTTTTAATCTGTGCCAAAGATGCGGTAGACTGCGTTAATCCTAAAAATCGCCCGGGTGATCGAAATTAAAACTATATTATTTTAGCCCGGTATATATTATTTTTAACCGTATAATCCTACTTTCTTATATGTATTAATAAAAGTACATTATATATTTCTAAATATTATTTGTCGTACTCAAAGAATTCGCAATATTTAACAAAAATCAAATTAATAAAACATAAGGATATTATAATCAATCATCATTACGGTTTAATTCCTCACACAGTGCATCCCGACGTTCATTTCCAACTCGTTTTTCATTTTCACTCTCGTATATAATCTGTTCTTGTTGATTTTCCACTATTGCGTCCATACCTTCTTGTACGTATTCGCGTATTAAATCATCACCAAAATCTAGGCATACATTATGCAAAACGCAGCACGCAAGTATTGTTCCGGGTATTAAATCGATTCCGTTCATATCCAAATATTTTAGGCGTCTAAATCGGCCAAATAAGAGAGCAAATGCTCTTTCAATTGTTTGCCTTGTCTGCGAAAGTAGTGTATTAAATTTCTCTTGCTGTTTTCTTAAATTTCCTCGATTCATATATGGAGTAATACACCACTTCAAAGTAGGATATGCTTTATCTGCTAAAATAAATTCATCATGTGGAAAATACTTTTCTGGATTTTGACGTATCGAATGATAAATATCAGAATTTCTAAAAATCCTAGCGTCATGTACTGAACTAGGGTATCCCGTATAACAATCTGTGAATTTTAAATTGGCATCGCATATTGCTTGCAGCGTTATGGCGTATTGCATTTTACGATTTATATACGTTTCGGCATCTTTTGATGGCGCTTTAATTGGCACATATGTCCCATCGAGAGCACCTATGACACCATCAATTCTAGCCATAGCTTTAAATTGTTCTTTTATCAATGGAAGCTCCTGTTCTGTTGGCCAATGAATCATTTGAAGTGCCATGACATTTAAAGCTGTCGTAATTCGAACAACGCAGGAAAACAATGTAGATTTGCTTAAATCAAATCTTTCTCCGATCGATCTATTGTCATATAAAAGAACATCAATTTTAAATTAATTTCAACCAGGATTTCAACTTAATAAATAATAGTAATAGCTTAAATAAATTAATTAATTAATATATTATATATTATATATTAATTAACAGAGCATTATATATTAATATATAATATATTAATTAATTAATTAATTAATTAATATTATTAATTAATTAATTAATTAAATAAATAAATAAATAATATACAGTATACACTCTTATAATCAAAGAATTACTCGCTTTTGATGTGCAGAAAGAGCGAAAATTCATATATTATGTATAAATAAAAAACAATATATATTTTAGCATACACACAGAAAAATATATACTACCTACAAGTTAATATTACTTACTTCAAGTATTTGATAAGTTCATATATGAGCAAATCTACCATAAAGTCGTCATAAGTATCACATTTACTCAAAACATATTCTAGATCTTAGCAAGTTTAGTACTTGAAACAAGAATATTAACCCTTAAATGCCACCCTGGGGTCCAGCGGACCCCAACCCTTTAGATCGATATATTTTCAAATGTTCCCCCCAAAAATGGAGCTCATGCTCCCATTGATGAAAGTTGAGTGATTGACCTACCCGCTTGTACACTTAGCAGTACTCAGTTTACTTAATTTTTTATACTATGTTGAAATTGAAATTTTAACAATATAAGCATTTTATTCTCTTTTCTAAGCCTTGAACAACATTGAAAATAATTTTCATAACTAAATATCAAAAAATCAATGAGTAAGGAGACATTTTTCATGCTGGGGTCTTTTAGACCCCATGTGTCATTTACGAGATTCTTGAGAGGTGGAGCATTCAAGAGTTAAATTAATACGAACATTCTGTTTACTTACAATATAGAGTCCACGGAAGAGAAGCATATACTTCAATAAAGATATCACATTTTCTTGAGAGAAGTTTATCCGTTATTTGAATCAAGTAAAAATTTTATTCATCTAGAATAATCGTTTACTTCAAAAAAGAATTTGTATTCTTGATGATTACAATTAATATTATTTTTATTTATTTAATTTTCTTTAATTCTATAGTTCCTAAGTGGAATGTAGGTTAGGAGGTTTTCGTGCGCGGTGCGGAGGGGTACAGTATAGAATATAAAAATTCCTGTCCTCAGGTGGACTCGAACCCGGTTCCTCGTGGTTATGAGTCTGACACTTTATCACTAGGCCACATCTCTGATTATATTCTTAGTGCTGCAGTATCTAGTTTTCATAGAAGTGATTCATTGATTTAAAGTATTTCATATTCTTACCTAAAGAATCAGTAAATATTCAAATCAAGCTTATGTGGCTTTTCTTAGATAAAGTTTACAGAATATACTTGAAATCAATGAATCACTTCTGTCAAAACTAGATACTGCAGCACTAAGAATATAATCAGAGATGTGGCCTAGTAATAAAGTATCAGACTCATAACCACGAGGAACCTGAGTTCGAGTCCATCTGAAGACAGGAATTTTAATATTCTAAACTGTACCCCTCCGGACCGCGCACGAAAACCTCCTAACCTAGAAGAATGTTGTTCTATACAGCCAAGTATTTCATATTCTTACCTAAAGAATCAGTAAATATTCAAATCAAGCTTATGTTGCTTTTCTTAGATAAAGTTTCAGAATATACTTGAAAGAAGAATAAATTCTTCTTTTAAGCACATGATGATAAGCTTTTCTAATACTTATGATAAGTATATCTTAAAACTAATATTAAGAAAATATTCTTTGTTGAAGAAAACTATTACTCAAACCAAATAAAATAAAATGAGTAATTGCTTTTCTTGGCTGTAGAACGATATTTTTCTGTGTGTACCTATAAGAATCTGGCGTCGCTAATAACCATATTATTTCTAATAATTGTTTCTCAGCTGGGACCATTGGTCTCCCAGTTTCACTAGTATTTTTTACTTTCGGACCGATAATAGTAAGTAAACATTCTGTTAGAATATATGTACATCTATATTGTACGATAGTCAAATTCAATAATATTATACGCGAGAAACTATGGTAAGAGTTAGAGCACGCAAGAGAGGGTAGACGTATGTATTCCCGTGTGCGTGGATGTAGCGTGAGTGTAGCGTGTGTGTCACGTGAGTGTCGCGGGAGAGCGAAGCAAATGTACATTACGCTCTCAGAGCTATACAGACTCGCACAGAGGAAGGAACGTTGATCATTATACTGTATCACTAAGCTAGTATTAAAGAAACTTTTGCTATACTGAAATCACATATTACTCCAAGTATTACCGCATCCACAATCCTTTCATGATAGCAGAGCGTGGTTCTTCTGGTTTGCTTGGGTGATCCAGCATCGGTGTGAGTGGAGTAGAAGTGATAGATAAAAGGAGAGTCCGAACACGAAGGAACGTTCGAGAACACGCAAGAAGACAAAATGGAGAGAAAGGAAATCACGATACCGGTGTTTGATGGAGAAGACTACAGCATGTGGAAGAAAAGAATTACGATGTTTCTAAAGTTAAAACATTGTGATGAAGTGATAACCAGAGCAAAAGTAACAGCAGATAAGGAAGACTGGGATGAGAATGATTTGAAGGCAATAAATTTGATTTATAGTGCCATATCAAATAAACAACTGGAATTTATCTGTGAAGAAACTACAGCTTATAAAATTATAAGAAAATTAGACGAGATGTATTTGAAAGAGTCTACGGCATTACAGATTGTGTGTCGAAATAAATTGGAAAAGATGAAACTAGAGAAGTATAGTGATACAGCAACATTCTTTAGTGATTTCGAAAAATCAGTCAATGAATTGAGAAGCGCGGGTGCTAAGATAAGCGAAAAGGAAAAATTGAATTACATGTTGAACACGTTGCCGAGCCAGTATAGTTACATTGGCGATTTAATAGACACATTAAAAGAAGAGGATCAAACAGCAGCATACGTAAAGAATAAAATTCAAATTGCTGAAATGAAAAACAATAACGACCATGATGAAAGAAGATCGAATGTATTTGCGGCAAAGAAGAGTCAAAAGGGAAGCTGCTTTAAGTGTGGAAAACCGGGGCATTTTGCAAGAGAGTGCCAAGATGGAGGCCAAACAGGACACAACGGCGGAACATGGCGAGGCTCAACACGTGGTCGCAGCCGAGGCAGAGCCGGAAGAGGCAACTACGGCAGAGGACGCAGTAACTTCCGTGGTCAACAAGGAGCGAGCACGAGCGAACAGAGCGGATCAGGCGCGAGCGCATGGATA
Organism: Temnothorax nylanderi; assembly: GCF_030848795.1. Taxonomy (NCBI): domain Eukaryota; kingdom Metazoa; phylum Arthropoda; class Insecta; order Hymenoptera; family Formicidae; genus Temnothorax; species Temnothorax nylanderi. The sequence continues at coordinate 16,796 of NW_027249437.1, forward strand.
GCGACGGCACACGCGGCGAAGAGTAACTATAGTCAAGACAGTTTAGGTAACGAAATCCAGTGGTTATTAGATAGCGGGTGTACCGATCATATAATTAATAACGATAATTATTTTGAGAAAAGTATTTTGCTTAAAGAACCAGTCAATATTTATTTGGGGGATAATAGATATATAAAAGCAACGAAAATAGGGAATGTAGTAAGCTATTTCAACGCGTTTGGTAAACGAAATGAAGTAAATATGAGTAATGTTTTTTATGCCGAAAAAATGAATGCCAATTTAATAAGTTTTGGAAAATTAACAAATAACAATACGATTATTTCAAAGGGAAATAAAGCAAAAATAATAGATGAGAATAATAAGTTAATAGCTGTAGCATACAAGGAAAATCGAACTTACAAATTAACAAGTACTTTGAAATACGGAGAAACGTTAGTAAATACAGCCGACAGTAATAATAAGAATATCATGAGTTCGAAGGAGAAATGGCATAGAATGTTAGGACATGTAAATTTCGGCTACCTAAATACATTATGTAAACAGCAGTTATTAGTGGGCATTCCAAGCGAACTTGAATCAGAGTTTATGAAATGTAAGACTTGTATTGAAAATAAGATGCATAACTTGCCATTCAGTAACAATAGAACAAAAGCAAAAGATATTTTAGAAATTATTCATACTGATGTATGTGGTAGCTTCAAAACAGCGGGTTTAAGAGGAGAAAAATATTTTGTGTCGTTTATTGATGATTATAGTAAAATAGCTCAAGTTTACTGCATAAAATCTGAAGATGAAGTATTTGATTGTTTAATTCAATTTATTAATGAATCTGAAAATTTAACTGAAAAAAGAGTAAAAATATTGAGATGTAATAATGGCACAGAATATTTAAATAATCGCTTCTACAAATTTGCAAAAGAGAAAGGAATAATTATAAACAATTGTCCAGCGTACGTACATGAACTGAATGGTACAGCGGAAAGATTTAATAGAACAATAATGAACATGGCACGTTGTCTATTAGCAGAGGCAAATGTACATAAAAGATTTTGGCCAGAAATAATCTGTGCAGCGACTTATTTAAAAAATCGTACGTTAGCTAATACTATAGAAAAGAAAACTCCGTATGAAATATTTTTCAAGAGAAAGCCAAATGTAGAAAATTTACGATTGTATGGTAGTAAAATTTTTGTAAAAAGACCTGAACAGTGTAGAGACTCTAAATGGGACAAAAAGGCAGATATGGGTATCTTATTGGGTTATAGCGATGTGGGATATAGAGTTCTTGTAAATAATAAAATAATAGTTGCGAGACACGTTAATATTGTAGAAAGAGACGTAAAATGTATTGGTATTGAGTATAATCATGATGACACTGAAAGCAACGCTAGTCTAGATGAAAGTTTAAGTGACAATGTATTCGAAAGTGAGAACGAAATCAAAGAAAAGAAAAATAAAATAAAAGGGGAAGGTACTGAAAAGTTAGAGTTAGAGATTCCACGTAGATCTACACGCGACAGAAAAGGTCCAATAAGATATCCAGAAAACAGTTCTAGTAATATTTATGTAAATTATTGTAGAGTATACTCCATATACATTTGAGGAGGCGTTGAATAGTAATGATTGTGAAAATTGGATAAAAGCTATGGACAAAGAAATAGAAAGCTTAAAAGAGAATAAGACATGGGAGCTAGTTGATAAACAACAAGGTAAAAAGGTCTTAGATGTAAAATGGGTATATACAAGAAAGTCCGATGATACGTATAAAGCTAGGTTAGTCGTGAGAGGCTTTCAACAGACGAATGTAATTGACGACATATACGCCCCTGTAGCAAAACCCTGGCGAAAATAGAAAGTTTCATAAGCGTTTGTTAAGCGTTTACGTGAGCGTTTGCGGGAGTTTGTTGAGCGTTTAGAATCGGTCAGTAAAACGTTTAAAAAGCAGAAATTGCAACGCTTTAGCGTTTGAAAGACATTTGTAAAGCGTTTTGAAAGTTTGCACAGCATTTTTACAGCGTTTGCACAGCGTTTACGGGAGTTTGTTGAGCGTTTGAAAACGGCCAGTAATTTGTTTGAAAAGCGTTTGAAAAGCGGAAATTGCATCGCTTTAGGGTTCTTCTTGCGGTCGAAGAATAATTAACTGTGATTGGCCAATTCTTACGACTTACGACCTACAATACATCCATTGTAGACCGGGCCTAAAACATTTAGAGATCCTCTGTTAATAAGTCGAAAGCGTTTGCTTTCATCATTGGAAACTGCATGCAGCCTCTATTGAGCGTTTAACAGGCGTTTACTCTTGTCGTTAGAAGAAACGGCGGAAAGAGCGTTAAATGTTAAAATCTGCTTTTCGCCTCGCAGAGGGTCTGCTTATATTCGCGGCTGGATGTATTTTAAATGCGAGAAAGATGCGCTGCCTAGCGGCATTGTTAGAAAAACGTTTGTTGAACGGAAGGAAAACGCTTGTCTTACGGCGCCGGATAAAGCGTTTCTTAAGCGTTCTCAAACCGTTTGCACAAACGCCCTACAATTCGCCGCATTAGAAGAGCATTTGCTGAGCAAAGGGAAAACGCTTGTCTTACGGCGTTGGGAAAAGCGTTTGATAAACGTTTGTAAAGTCTGACAGCAAACTCTCTATACGAAGTTGTATCAGCGTTCACTAAGCGTTCTCTGAAAAGCGTTGGCTTAGCATTACAGAATTTTCACGAAACGTTTTATACAGCGTTTGATAAGCGTTCCGAAAGCGTTTACAACCCAACAGCGTTGTGTAAGTGTTCTTACAACGTTTGAAAGCGTATAAACGCTCAGAAAATCCTCACCAAACGTTTGTCAACGCTCTATAAGGCTTCTTATTTTCGCCAGGGAAACTCAAACTTTAAAAATTATGTTGTCTTTTTGTTGTCAATCTGGTTTAATTATAGAACATATGGATGTAGTTACAGCATTTCTTAACGGTAAAGTAAGCTCAGAGGTATATGTCAGTCAACCTAAAGGTTACAATGATGGAACAAATAGAGTTTGTAAATTGTTAAAAGCGTTATACGGACTACGAGAAAGTCCAAGAGCGTGGTATGAGTGCCTCGATGAATATTTAACAGGATTAGGATTTAAAAGAAGTAATGTTGATTATTGCCTATATACTTTTGGAGAAGGAATAGAGGCTATATATCTATTAATTTATGTCGATGATTTGTTGATATGCGGTAAAAGCAAAAGGAAAATTCAGAGTATAAAAAAGGCTTTATTAGAAAAGTTTAAAATGAAAGATTTAGGTGAAATTAAAGAATATCTTGGTATTAATGTAGAGTATGATTATCGAAAATGCGAAATGAAATTAAGTCAAACTAAGTATATAGAGTCATTAGCTAATAAATATCAATTACAGAATAGTAGATTATATAGTACTCCAATGGAAACGAATCTGAAAATTGAAAAGGCTGAAAATTGCGAGTCAGATATTAAATATAGAAATTTGATAGGTGCTTTACTATATATAAGTTCGAGTACAAGACCTGATGTAAGTCATAGCGTAAACTATTTGAGTAGATATCAGAATAGTTATAATGAGACACATTGGAAATATGCTTTGCGAGTATTGAAATACTTATATTTAACAAAAGACTTGAACTTGCAGTATAAGAGAAATGAAAACTGCGATATTATAGATTGTCATGTAGACGCAGATTGGGCTGGCGATAATGTAGATAGAAAGTCTACTTCTGGATATGTAATTAGGTTATTCGGAAATGTAATTGATTGGAAATCGCGGAAACAAAAGTGTGTAACAAAAGCTTCTACTTATGCTGAGTATGTAGCACTATCTGAGGCAGTTAGTGAAGTGAAATTTATACGAGAGTTGATAAGAATTTTTAATGTAAAATTGAGTGACCCTGTAAAGATATTTGAAGACAATTCTGGAGCGATTAACATTGCGAATTATGGAAATTTCACAAAAAATTCAAAGCATATAGAAATACATTATCATTATGTACATGAAAGTGTGAAAGAAAACTTGATTGAAGTATGTAAGGTTGTTTCGGATGAGAATATTGCGGATATATTTACTAAGGCACTGTGTAAAGAAAAGTTTGAAAAATTTAGAATGTTAATGAATATCAGGTAAAGAGAATAGGAAAGCGTACAATATAAATGTAAGGAGGCGTGTTAGAATATATGTACATCTATATTGTACGATAGTCAAATTCAATAATATTATACGCGAGAAACTATGGTAAGAGTTAGAGCACGCAAGAGAGGGTAGACGTATGTATTCCCGTGTGCGTGGATGTAGCGTGAGTGTAGCGTGTGTGTCACGTGAGTGTCGCGGGAGAGCGAAGCAAATGTACATTACGCTCTCAGAGCTATACAGACTCGCGCAGAGGAAGGAACGTTGATCATTATACTGTATCACTAATTGTAAGCTAGTATTAAAGAAACTTTTGCTATACTGAAATCACATATCACTCCAAGTATTACCGCATCCACAATCCTTTCACATTCAAAAGTTTCACGCGTTATTCTAAAGTTTGACTGAAATTGTTTGTTAGTAAAATAATGAATGGTTTGTTCAACGTAGTCTTGGATGCGTCGGGCCTTCTTCTTCTTTTTCTTTGAGGAAAGTGTCAACAAAATTTCAGTTTTACTGTCAGATGATAAATCAGAATCAAATAATTCGTAATTGGACAAAAGGCTCCTTCCCATTAATATTGCCATGACAATGATTGCTTTTTTAGCAATCTTTTCTCTGTCGTTACTCATGTTTTCTTTCGTGCCGTGTATAACAGTTTGCTAAAAAACATTAAAATATTATATTTTTTGCAACATATTCTACATATTCTTGCTTTGGTTGAAACTACGTTTTAAGTCCATAAGTAACCCATACAGCACAGAAGCTTGCAGTCACATTGCAGGAACGTTAAAACAACGTTTCTGCAATGTGACTGCAAGCTCTGTACTGTATGAGAATGGCGCGTTGGTTTGCTAAGACGAAGAATTGTACATACGTTAAATTCAATCGAATAATATTATTAGGCAACCAAGATCCAATCTTAACCGTTTAACGGCGTTTTTCCTTAGTTAAAATATTTTACAAAACATGGTGTTTATTTAGATCGACCCAATTGGCAAGTAAATGGACAGCCGTGACAGAACGTTATACCTACTAATTATACTTGCAAATTGTGTCGATCTAAATAAACACCATTTTTGTTGAATAATATTGGCGGATAAAACTCTTATTTTTCGTTTAAAATATTTTATTTTATCTTTTAAAAAATATATTTATTTATTTATATCTACAATATGAAATATGTATTTTATATTTTATAAAATTAAATTAAAACAATATAAATATAAATAATAATAACAACTAGTATAATTCTCTCATTTACTTGTAAATATTATTATATATTCACTATATTATTCAATTAACGCTCGAATCTAGCGAATAATATATATATATATATATATATATATATATATATAATGTAAACAAGACTGATGCAACTATTAAAATTATATTAACGTACATACAAGTTTTTCGCAAATGTTTTCCAGTCGTAAATTTTACATTAAATTAAAAAAAAATTATTATAACAATTTTTAATAATATATAATATAATTACAAATACATTTTCATATGTTACATTTTTCATTCAGTCGCACAATTTGTATTTTATAAATAACTGTCTAAGATAATGATTCAGATAATATGACGATAATTATACCTCTAACAAATTTGTATTACGCGATAAAATTTTACTCCATGATCGTTCATAAACTTTGAGGTGTTCTCCGACGTAAATATGTCTCTACACGGTCACGTGATTATTCCCCGTGAAGTTTACCTTACCCCGCAGGGTAAGGTTTACGAACGCAGCCATGATTGTCTCTCTTTAGTTAAGGCATCTCTTTGAGACTGTTTTAAATTGGCCCATAATTTTTTTAACTGTTGTATGCTTCTCTATAAATAAAATTGTATATAATGTTTGAACTGAAGCATGTATTATATCCAGAGAGAAATTATAAAACTTGTAATTATATCTAAATTATGCCTTACTTCTTGAGAGATCAAGGCTGATTGATTATATTCCTCACATATTTCGTTCCACGCGATATCTTTGTCTTTTAATGTAGTAGCATCACTTTTTTTTGTTTCTATTATATGTTTATATTTTTCCAGTATTTGTAAAAACAATTTTCTCTCCATTAACGTGTAATGTTTATTTTTGCTGGACGGTTGTCTTGTAGGCTTTTCTTTGCACGACATTCTGTAAATACAATATTTTATAATAAAAATTATTATATAAGATTCAAAGATCTTTTGTTATCTCTAAAATAAATGAAACAGAATGTGTATTGCTATAATTTTTTAAATTAATAATGAAGATAATATCAATTTATAATATAAAGTATTATTTACGTATTAAATAATTTATGTATTTATGTCATATACTGTATATATCTTTTATTTACGATTGAATAATAAATATTACAAACCTGTTTATTTCCCGAAATTTCCGACGAAATCTTTTGATTATTGACACTTCTGTACACAGAAACTATTTGGCCACTAATAATCTTTTGTTGACGTGTATAAACGTGTAATAAACTGAACAAAGATAAAATAAAAAATGTATGAAAATCGATTACAATGTATGAAAATCGATTACCCGGTAAGCCAACAATTTTCGTTACAGAAAAGAAAAATCGTTTTAACCGCACAGCCAGCAATTATTCTCGAAACACTAACCTCAAATTCTTCGATAACATTTGTATACAAGATAGTACGCAACGTAACATATTTATATCTTGAATGCAATGTTCTTATTGGAGGAACTAACGGAAAGGGTACGGAAACAGCCGATTTGAGAATAAGCTTGCCTTAAATACAGTATCCGCTAACAAGGGAAGGGTCAACCCTTGGGGTCACCGATTTTGTCGAAATTTTACTAAAATGTAGTATTGATATAGAAGTGACAAATGCTGTACGGAGACGATGCGCTTCTCAACCGTTGCCGAGAAATCGCGATGTGAATTTTAGCACGCTCCTTTCATACCATTGTAGTAAAGCGTCTTTCAAGTGTCAGCGTGGCGTAGCGAACTAGGCGTCGGACTACAAGCGTGAAGGTTGCTGGTTCGCGTCCCGTTCCTTTTATATAATTTTTTTTCTTTTTTTTTTACTTATATTACAGCATACATCATATACAATATATTTATTATTATTATTATTACTTTTAGACAAAAAAATGTTTATGATTATAATTTTAAAACTGTGCATAAAATGTTCGTAAAATATTAGCGATTTTGAAAGTAAATAAAAATATATATATATTGGCGGGGATATTTACATAATATTAAAAAAATTGTATGTATATTTATTGGTTTATTTATTAGTTTTGTATAGGTATAAAAAAAGGTTACAATAAAAAAAGGCGTACAAAAAAAGAATATTATAATAAAATGATTGCGATTATTCGTCGTCTTGCTCTGTAACTTTACAAACTTTAGAGTGATTGAAATCAAAAAAACAAGTGAAACATAGAACTGACTTACACCAAGCACACTTTATAAATCCAATTTTTTCGCAAGCACATTTTGTTTTTAATAATGAGACAGGAAAACACACGTCATTAACATTCAAAAAGCTCGGCCGTTCGCTCGTCAGTTTTGATGCAAACCATGCGTATTTAATCATAAGTGAAAATACCGGAGCATTTAACTGATGCAATATTAAAGAGTGAATTTTTATAACATCTTCACGAGATGCTATTTCTCTTTTTTCTTGCAGTAATATAGGAGCATTCTGCAAGCGCTTGAGAAAATTTTTAACCTGACGATAGAAATACACATCGCAGGGCTGGCACAGCGGTGTGCATTTCGGCGGTATAATTTTTAACAGGATTGGCAAAAAACATGTTTTTTTTATTTTAAACAAAAAACATTGTTTTTTTTGTTTAAAACAATGTTTTATGTTTTATTTGTGTTTTAAACTAAGGTATAAAAAAAACATGTTTTAAACAAAAAAAAACATGTTTTAAACAAGCAAAAAAAACACTTGATAGCTTTGATCTATGCAAGAAGATTTAAAATATGTGCGGAGCATCCATAAGTAATAATAATGTCATAGCGTTTTTCATTGGCAGAACTAGTGCGCACTCAGTGCACATTAAAGCCGTTGTACACTGATTTAATCTTTAATATTTAAAGTAAAATGCAAATATTTTGATTGATAAAATACCCAATACATATTTTACCAAATAATACAATAAAGTATAGAGGCTTTCGTGACTTAACCCGTTTATATTAAACATACACTTTACGTTGATTTGTGTACGACGGCTTTAATGTGCACTGAGTGCGCACCAGTTCTGCCAAAAAAAACGCTATCAGGCATTTAAATTTTTCGCTAGCGTAACATTAAACAACTGTAAATATATAAATAACGTTGCCAAAATTTAAAAAATTGAAAACGCTAACGGCGGAGGCTGTGAGAAATAAGGCGCGCCGTTAAGCCCGGTCTACATAGGCCGCAGTTCGCAAAACGCAAGACACACGCACAGTCTACATGTCAATCTAACCTCTCTGTGTATAGAGAGATAAAACAGGCTGCTGTTTGGAAAGAAATAAGAGAAGACCAGAGATCGAAGAAAAAAAGCAGATGGTGGGATAGTGAATGTGTAAGACTAAGGAGAGAAGCACGAGAGAAACTAGTTAAATGGAGGAAGGGAGAAGTAGATAAAAAGAGGTACATTCTAAAGAAAAAAGAATATGAGGAGAAAATAAAAGAGAAGAAAGAGATAGAAAGGGAGAGAGTTATAAAAGAGGCGAGAGAAGCAACTAGCGAGAAGGAAGTATGGAGATTTATAAACAGAGAAAGGAAGGGTAGAAAAGAGGTTTGCGAAGAAATAACGGAGGAGCAATGGAATAAACACTTCATGGAGCTATTGGAAAGAGTAACTGTGAAACCGCGTGAAAAAGACAGGAAGGGAGAGGAAAGAATGGGTAGCAAAGAGGAGCAGGAAGGAATAAGAAGAGAGGAAGTGGAAGAAGTAATTAAAGAAATGAAAGAAAAGAAAGCAGCAGGTACGGATGGATTGCCAAATGAGGTATGGATATATGGAGGAGAGAGATTGAAGGAAAAAATATGGGAGGTATGTGATACAGCGTGGAGGACAGAAGAAATAGCAGAAGACTGGAAAGAAGGTATAATAGTACCATAGTGAAGAAAGGAGAAGGAAAAGAAGCACAAGATTACAGAGGGGTGACATTAATGAACACAAACTACAAAATATACGCGGCAATTTTGCCGAAAAGATTGGAGAAGGAGGCGGAAGAAAGAAGAATATTACCATAAACACAGGCAGGGTTCAGGAAAAAAAGGGGTACAATGGAGAATATATACGCACTAAATTATGTAATTGAAAAGGCTGTTAGCAAAAAAAGAGGGAAGTTAGTGGCAGCATTTATTGATCTGAAAACAGCATTCGACTCCGTGAACAGAGAAAAAATTTGGGAGGTACTGAAAAGAGAAGGGATTAGTGAACAGCTGAGTGAACTAGGATAGAAGATCTGTACGAAGAGACAAGAAGCGTGGTAAGAGTGAAAGGAGAAAAGGGATCATGCTTCTGGACGGTCAAAGGAGTCAGACAGATATGCCCGCCGAGCGCTATGCTCTTTATACTGCTGCTGGCAGACTTAGAGGAAACAATGAGGAGGGGGCAAGATGGAGGCGTGGTAGTAGGGAGAATAAAATTTTGGACGTTAGCATACGCAGACGATGTAGTAGCTATAGCAGAAAACGAAGAGAAGATGAAGAGGATGATGAAAAGACTGGAGAAATATTTCGACAGAAAAAAGCTGAGAGTGAATGTAGGGAAAACAAAGGTAATGAGATTCAGGAAGGGAGGAGGTAACATGAAGAAAATGGAATGGAAATGGAAGGGAGAAGAAATAGAGGAGGTAAAGGAATTCTGCTATCTAGGCTACACATTCCAAAAGAACGGAAGACAGGAGGCGCATATAAACGAAAGAGTAAGGAAAGCTACCATAGCAATGAGACAGGTTTGGGGAATAGGAAAAAAGTTATTTGGAAGAGACTGGATAAGAAGAATTAAGTTATACGATTCGCTGGTAGCAAGCATAGCTTTATATGGAGCAGAAGTGTGGGAATGGAAAGAGAGAGAGAAAATAGAAAGAATGCACGAAAGGTATATAAGGTGGACATTGGGCCTAGACTGGAGCACACCCGGATACATGATAAGGGAGGAAACCAAGAGGGACAGAATGAGAGTAAGTGCTGGTAAAAGGGCGATGAAATACGAGGAAAAACTGGAAAGGGGAGAGGGAAATGAGATTGCAAGAAAATGCTGGAAAGAAATAAAAGGGAATGTCAGGAAGGAAAAGGCAAATTGGGAAGAAGAGAAAAGGAGCTTCTATAAAAAAAGAGGATACGCAACTGAGGAGATAGAAAGGAAAAGAGGAAATGGCTGGAGCAGTATAGAGGAGATAACAAGAAGAGACAAAGACATTCAGAGTCAAGAGAGAGATGAAAGAGTAAGAGAGTCTAGATATAACAGGTGGTACAGGAAGATAGCAGAAATCAGAAGGCCAGAATACCTAGAGAAAAAAGGGAAAGAGAAGTCCATGATCAGGATAGCGAGATTTAGGCTAGGTAATGAGATGAGAGGTGGAAGATATTGGGAACCAATAGAGAAAAGAAGCTGTAGAATATGTGGTGCAGAACCAGAGACATGGGAGCATGTGTTAGAGCGGTGCACAAGAGGAGAGGAGGAGGAGAAGCCAGAAGGAATTGGCGAGAAGATCATAAGGATACTGAATAGTAAAAAGAAAGGGAGAGAAATGGATGGCAGAGCTGGAGAGAAGAAGAAGGCAGGTTAATACAGCGGCAAGTTAGTCAGAAAGATTAGAGAATAATACTGATGATTTTTGTTGAAGAGCATAAGCGGAAGGTATTGGATGCAAAGAGAAAGGAAGAGAGCGGATTGAGGGTGAAAATGGACGAGGACAAGTCGGTGGAAACGAGGGTAAGAGAAAGAGAGGAGAAAGAAAGGAGAAAAGAGAGGAGAGGAGAGGAGAGGAAAGCGGGAGGCCAAAGAGGACCGCGGAGGAAGAAAGAGCGAAAAGGATGGAGGAGAATCTCCTTATGGATACGGACGAGGACGAAGCAGATAGGAAGAAAAAAGAATAGGAGAAATTTAGGATGGAAAGGAGAGATGAAGGGAGATAAAGAGAGAAGCATTAAGGGAGAGGAAGGGGAGAAGGAGGTAAGATTGTAAGAATGTAAGAATAATCTTTAATACAGTTATTTGCAGAGTGAACGTAGAATAAGAAAGAAGGAAGGCAACGAACAAGAGGAGGGAGAGAGCCGGAAAGAAAAGGGAAGAGCAGTGACAGAAAGGAGGAAGTCAGAGGGGTGCGGAATTAAAGGAAACTGAAAGAGATGACCAGAAGGGTGCCGGATGGAAGACGAAGGGAAGGGAAATGAGATGTGAGGTCGCTCAATGACCAGATCGGGGAAAGAAGAAATAAGAAAAATTATATTATAGATATAAAATGTATATGATTAATGATTGAATGTATAATGTATATGATTTTATTTGTATAGCAGAAATTGTAAAGGTTTTTGGAAACGTTTTTACTGAAAAAAACGCCTTTCCAACCCCGGAAGGGGAGTGAAATAAAGATTAATTGAATATATTAAATATCAATAACTACAACTACGAACTACTGACCTGCTACCTGCTATACACTATTACTTTAAAATGCTAAAATGTACCTGCTATGTACTATTATTTTAAACTGCTAAAATGTAAAGTCATTCAATATCTACTAAGTTAAGTAGTCTTTATTGTGATGACTGTTATTTAATATCTAAAAATAAATATTCTGCTAAAATAATAGAATAATACCCATCTTATCATTTTTAATTTTTATTTTAATATATATATCTTTATATTTATATGCTACATAAATAATATAGATAAAAAACTAAATAAAAGTTTAGTTTTTGTTTTTTTGCAATTTTTTCTAAATAATCACATGTTTTTAATTGCAGTGTTTTAAACAGTTCTAAACAGTAGTTTAAAACTGTTTAAAACAAAAATGTTTAAAACAGTGTCCACTGTTTTAAATCAGTTTTAATCAGACAGTTTTAAACAAATTGTTTAAAACATGCCAACCCTGATTTTTAATGTACACGTTGCTTCTCCTTGTTCATTTTCAAAAATTTCATCGTGTACAGCGGGGTTAGTTTGGCCTCCCCAAGAATCGATAATAAATAAAAACTTGTTGTTTTTAACATATGGTAAGATAACATTTGTCAAAAATTTTTTGTATAAATCGGTTGTAAGTTTTCCGGATTTTGAACAAGTGACAACAACGTTTTTATATTCATCGGTCAACTTATCAACATTTTTTTGAACTAAAGGTCCAAATTTTCCCGAGGGCTCTTGCAAGCACAAAAATACAAAAGGAATAATCTTTCCCGACGCAGTCAAAGTGTACTGCGCAGTATAAGAGTGACTAATCTTATTTAATTGTTTTTTCTGTACAAAAACTGTTTCGCACCTTTATGCTCAAGAGTTCTATTATAGGTACTATCATATTGGCATCCAGTCTGATCGGTATTAATAACAAAATCTTTTTGAAATTTAGAAATCAGAGCTCTAGTTTGCGTTTGGAATTTTTCTGCCGCTTCTAGTACTTCTTCCATTGTGGCGCATTCCTTTTCACTAACGTATTTCGTGATTTTCCGCTGTTTTATTCTATGCCTTCTTTTGAAATATTTTACCCATGATTCGCTAGCGTTGAAAGTAAACTGTTCCGAAATATAAGGAAATGCTGCTGCCATTGACCATTGCTGGATTGTCCTGCTTGTCACCTATTAAAGTTAAAAATCAATATATTCATAGTTTTAAAAATTTATCTACTTTTGTTTATTTTTCCGTTTCGATAAAACAATAAATTTACCTGCTCATAAGAGGCTCTAGCTTCCTTGAAACGTTCGAAGGTTTCTGTATCAATGTATGTCCACTTATCAAAGTGTGTTCCACCCTTCTTCACATCTTCTGCCCATATTTTAAGATGTTCTTTTTTCTTCAAGCGACTGCAGCCTTTTTTATGCAAATTTGCTAAAGACCACTTTGGATGAGCTTCAGCCAGAGCGACGGTTTTCATTTTATATTCTAGAGGAATATAATCGAAAGGTGGTTTTTGAAATTTTTCGGGCTCGTAATCTTCATCTTCATTAATTTTACACTGCGAATAAAAATAAAATTGCATGAGTAAATTATGAATGTTTATGCTGTAAACATTAGCACATTGACTAACAATGTAAAATAAAATAGCGTTAATATACGTTAAAGCACATAATTGTTTCTATAATTTTGAGAAATATACTCATTTCATTGCCAATAATAGAAATACTTTAACATACCTCTTCGTATTCTCCTTCGGTATCGCTCTCATCGAATAATATTAAATCCTCTTCTATAACAATTTGTCGATCTGCCAAAATGTTGATAATTTTTTCACAAATTACTTCGCCCATAACTACAGACACAGAACTTATTTTATCAGGAGGTGTATCTGTTAGAAGATCTTTCGCTTGCAACAAACTATCACAATTCAGGGCATTTGTTAATTCACCCTTAACATCTTCGTCTTTTAATAATCGTTCGCGCTCATCTTCTAAATTTTCTTTTGCAGTAGATGTACCCGGTGGTTGTTCCATTTTGAAAACTTTTAGCGCAGAATATTCACACAATTCACTATTTTATTGTTAGTGTTCAGGAACAGACGAGTGTCTTCGACGACAGTAAACGATCGACTAACGGTTCAACATTTGAAATGCGACCCTAGCGCCCGAGCGCTCTTTTAAAAATACTATGAGCAGGCAAACAGGCAACAAAAGATCAGGTTTGAAAGGCAGTCCCTAATGTTTTGAAATATAAGACGTAAAATTCTAGGAAGAGGCTGTGCTGTATACCGCATTATAATTCCAATGCATCATAATTCCAATGCAAGGCAATTCGAATGCATAGAAAATAATATTATAACCGAATATAAATAATTTTTTACAAGAAGCATGCCTTAAAATGTTACTTTCAAAATCGCTAATATTTTACGAACATTTTATGCACAGTTTTAAAATTATAATCATAAACATTTTTTGTCTAAAAGTAATAATAATAATAATAAATATATTGTATATGATGTATGCTGTAATATAAGTAAAAAAAAAAAGAAAAAAAATTATATAAAAGGAACGGGACGCGAACCAGCAACCTTCACGCTTGTAGTCCGACGCCTAGTTCGCTACGCCACGCTGACACTTGAAAGACGCTTTACTACAATGGTATGAAAGAAGCTTGCTAAAATTCACATCGCGATTTCTCGGCAACGGTTGAGAAGCGCATCGTCTCCGTACAGCATTTGTCACTTCTATATCAATACTACATTTTAGTAAAATTTCGACAAAATCGGTGACCCCAAGGGTTGACCCTTCCCTTGTAAGTCAAGCTCAAATCAAATAAGACTTTACTTTAGCAAAATCTTCTTCGTGAAGATCATCTTGTTTCACGACTATGAAATCTACCAATATTAAGACGGTTTTGATTGAATAAGATTGACTTGGTCAAGACTGTCTTAAGTATTGATTTGAGACTGGACTATGAATACGGGCCTAAGTCTACATTTCCCGCAGGAAGTTTTCGTGCATTGCATTTATCAGATTTCATATAGTTTATGCTATAGGTGATTGTTTTAATGAATTTTGTATGTACAGTCGTTCACGGAAAGGTTGCAACACCTTTTTTTTATGATTTTTGGAACGCGCAGAAAATTTGAGATCGCGATCCACCATCTCTGTATGCACGTAGTGAACGGTTATAATAGCTGTCAAAGTGAACTATACAAGGTGAGTTCACGAAATGTATCTTGTGCACCGCGAAAAATCTTAAGATACCCTGGTGGAAATAATTTTACAATTTTTCACTCAAATATTACGTGAAAATTACAATTTCTTATGATGTAATTACAACTTTTTAAATTATTTTTACGTAATTTTTACATCAAACTACGCGATTTGGGCCATGTTTGTAGTTTTTCATAAATTTACGTAGAAAGTTTTTATGCAACTACAATTTTTTAGATGTAAATACGTGATATATTCAACATTTTACAACGAACTATGCTGCTTGTTGATAAGGATTTAGAAATTAGATAATTATTTATAAGTTGTTGCATATCTTATTTAGTTATTTTTATGTACGTGATGATTGCATCTAACACAAAAAAATATATTTTATAAGATATAAATATAAATATTTCATGCTTAATAAAATTATTTAAAAACATGTAAATAAATAAGTAAGACGTATCCAACAATTTATCAAAAATTGCTTCGCAGACCTCTGCACTATGTGATACCAGAGGTATCACTTAAGGACGTTCACCGGTCCTTATACTAGAGAAAATCGATTTCTATAGATTTTCTTGAAACTGTGAATATACGTTAATTTAGGTGTGCTTTATGCGTTGTATAAATTTCAGTACCTCTTGCGGTATAAAAAATCAAGATACTGAGCCTCAAAGTTTCAACTTTTACTAAATTTTGGTAAAAATTGAAACTTTGGAGGCTCAGTATCTCGATTTTTATACCGCAAGAGGTACTGAAATTTATACCACTCATAAAGCACACCTAAATTAACGTATATTCACAGTTTTAAGAAAATCTATAGAATTTCGATTTTCTCTAGTACAAGGACCGGTGAACGTCCTTAATAGGCCAGTCATATTAGACATCGAATCGTCCAATTAATTTTCCCAGGTTGCAACCACCATGAATCGCTTTGATTTGAGGTGCTATAAGTGGGATTTATTTTGCTTCGCAAAATTAACGCGGAATAAAAAGTTATTAACAATATTATGAACAAATTTCATTTTTTCTCAAATATCTCGAAAACTAAGCAAGATAGGGTAACTAACTATACGTACCTTTTTTGTAGAGCGTAAAATTATCTACAATAATGATCTGAACAACATTTATCGTCAAGTCAGTCGTTTAGCTTGCACGCGCCGTCAAAGTCCGAGACTCGGATCCTGAAAATCCTCGATTTCATCGTTTTTTTGATGTTGCGCCGGTGATTTTTTTCCGTCATTTAAAATGAAATTAAAAATCCCAAAAAATCACATCATCTGAGAACTACAAAAAATACTTTTCATGATGCAACCGATTTTTTAGACCCTTTTTCTTTAGTTTGTAGCTATGTAAGCAAAAAATTTTGATTTTTTGGAATAGTCTTAGTTTTTCGCTGTTTTCAGGCCTTAGAATTTATTTGAGACGAATTTTATCGTATGCATCTTGTTGTGGACGAAATTTGCAACAAAAAAGGACCCTTGTATTTTTTTCGTACGACGAACGCTGATTTTTTTATTGACACGCAAAGTTATCCAATATTGCGCACAGGTCGGATAACGCTTAACTTTGCGCGTCAATAAAAAAATCAACGTTCGTCGTGCATATGATAAAATTCGTCTCAAATGAATTCTAAGGCCTGAAAACAGCGAAAAACTAAGACTAATTTAAAAAATCAAAATTTTTTGCTTACATAGCTACAAACTAAAGAAAAGGGTCTAAAAAATCGGTTGCATTATGAAAAGTATTCTTTGTAGTTCTCAGATGATGTGCGATTTTTGGGGGATTTTTTATTCCATTTTAAATGACGGAAAAAAATCACCGGCGCAACATAAAAAAAAAGATGAAATCGAGGGTTTTTGGGATCCGAGTCTCGGAGTTTGACGGCGCGTGCAAGCTAAACGACTGACTTGACGATCAATGTTGTTCAGATCATTATTGTAGATAATTTTACGCTCTACAAAATAGGTACGTATAGTTAGTTACCCTATCTTGCTTAGTTTTTGAGATATATGAGAAAAAATAAAAAAAAATCGTGTTTTTTGTTCATAATATTGTTAATAACTTTTTATTCCGCGTTAATTTTGCGAAGCAAAATAAATCCCACTTATAGCAACTCAAATCAAAGCGATTCATGGTGGTTGCAACCTGGGAAGATTAATTGGACGATTCGATATCTAATATGACTGGCCTATAAGCTGATCTGCAACAAAGAACATTGTAATTAGGCTTCTCACAAGCTCGCCTCTTATACTAGCGCGTGATGGTTTTTGATTACGAGAAAGTGACGCGTGGTATAGCCGTCGCGGCAGCGCGCGGTACTAGCGCTCGCGGTCGCGGAGCGTTCTCGCGAAATCAGGGCGTCTTCGCGCTTATTGCGAGTTATCAAACATTGCAGTGAACAGTTTGTTGTGTGTGCACAGTGTGGTCTGACTATCACATTTAATATTAAATTATTAAATTATAAAAATTATTAAATTTTATATTTTATTAGGTCATGTATATTTATGCAAATAGATAATTTTCAATATGTAAGTAAAATTCCCTATGATTATTTAAAATATTAAAAGACGTCAATTTACAATATAATTGTTGTAAAATATAGAAAATAGTGAACATTTCTTACGATTTATTATAACTTAATACAACTTGTATCTTTTCATAAAAATAGAAAAAATAGTATTGGATCTTTTTTGGATTTATCATGCTAAAAAAAATATTAGCCCCGTATTACAGGAAATATATTGACATAAAAAATTCAAATGCCTTTTACGTCATGAAAACTTGTTTAATGCTGTGTAAAAAGATGTAGAAAGTTGTAAATAGTATAATATTAAAATAGTTATAAATTGCTAAAAAAAAAATGAACGCGTGGTCGCCACGCGCATTAGAAGTGAAACTTCTGAAGGCAAGGCTTTGCCATAACTTTTCTGAAATTAATACAAAAATAGTACAACGGAATTAGTCACTCCAAGCCGCCCGCAACTCGAAAATGTAGTGTTACACGCAGTTCTCACTATATCCGTCTCGCCAGTGCCGTACGCCTGATCGAATTTTCGTGACGCGTTTTCGAGTCGCAAAATCGAATTTACTTACCGATCCAAAAAGAGTTTCATTTCGTACGCCTATTGGTCGAATTTTCGTTACACTTTTGAGTTTCGTGTCGCAAAATCGAACTTACTACCGTGCCAAAAGAAGGAGCCGTCTCGCCAATGCCGTACGTCTATTGGTCGAATTTTCGTTACACTTTTCGTGTCGCGAAATTCGTGTCGCAAAATCGAACTTACTACCGTGCCAAAAGAAGGAGCCGTCTCACCAATGCCGTACGACTATTAGTCGAATTTTCGTTACACTTTTCGTGTCGCGAAATTCGTGTCGCTTTTCCGTGTCGCAAAATCGAACTTACTACCGTGCCAAAAGAAGGAGCCGTCTCGCCAATGCCGTACACCTATTGGTCGAATTTTCGTTACACTTTTCGTGTCGCTTTTCCGTGTCGCAAAATCGAACTTACTACCGTACCAAAAGAAGGAGCCGTCTCGCCAACGCCGTACGCCTATTGGTCGAATTTTCGTTACACTTTTCGTGTCGCGAAATTCGTGATTTCGTGTCGCGAATCGAACTCACTACCGTGCCTAAAGAAGTTTCACTTCAAAAAGAATGAGCCGTCTCGCCAATGCCGTACGCTTATTGGTCGAATTTTCGTTACACTTTTCGTGTCGCGAAATTCGTGTCGTTTTTCCGTGTTGCAAAATCGAACTTACTACCGTGCCAAAAGATGGAGCCGTCCCGCCAATGCCGTACGCCTATTGGTCGAATTTTCGTTACACTTTCCGTGTCGCAAAATCGAACTTACTACCGTACCAAAAGAAGGAGCCGTCTCGCCAATGCCGTACGCCTATTGGTCGAATTTTCGTTACACTTTTCGTGTCGCGAAATTCGTGTCGTTTTTCCGTGTTGCAAAATCGAACTTACTACCGTGCTAAAAGATGGAGCCGTCCCGCCAATGCCGTACGCCTATTGGTCGAATTTTCGTTACACTTTTCGTGTCGCGAAATTCGTGTCGCTTTTCCGTATCGCATAATCGAACTTACTACCGTGCTAGAAGAAGGACCGTCTCGCCAATGCCGTACACCTATTGATCGAATTTTCGTTACACTTTTCGTGTCGCGAAATTCGTGTCGCTTTTCCGTATCGCATAATCGAACTTACTACCGTGCTAGAAGAAGGACCGTCTCGCCAATGCCGTACACCTATTGATCGAATTTTCGTTACACTTTTCGTGTCGCGAAATTCGTGTCGCTTTTCCGTGTCGCAAAATCGAACTTACTACCGTGCCAAAAGAAGGAGCCGTCTCGCCAATGCCGTACACCTATTGGTCGAATTTTCGTTACACTTTTCGTGTCGCTTTTTCGTGTCGCAAAATCGAACTTACTACCGTACCAAAAGAAGGAGCCGTCTCGCCAACGCCGTACGCCTATTGGTCGAATTTTCGTTACACTTTTCGTGTCGCGAAATTCGTGATTTCGTGTCGCGAATCGAACTCACTACCGTGCCTAAAGAAGTTTCACTTCAAAAAAGTTCATGAAAAGTTGTAGAAATTTCTAAAAATATCTCATAAAAATATTCGTAAAATGTTGTAGATAGTTGTAAATAGTTATGATTTTTACAATAATCTACAACTTCTACAATTTACTATGTTCTCATAAAAATGTTCGTAAAAAGTTGTTAAAACTTGTAAAAATTTTCTATTACTTTTTACAACTTATTACAATTTACTACAATTTACCATGAATTTCTATAATTATCACAAATTTGTAGAAATTTGTGATTTGTTGTAGAGGATTGTAATTTTTCATAAAAATACGTAAATTGTTGTAAAATTATTTCCACCAGGGTATCAACTGCTGGATACTGTAATATCGGGGTTAGTATAAAAAAATAAGCTAAATAGACAATTTTATTTTATAACACAATAGGAATAAAGACCAATAATCGAGCAAAACAGTAGATGTCAAATTATAAGTTCATTCTATCTCATAATACATACATATATATGACGGGACGTTTCGAACACACAGTGTCTTCTTCAGCCGACGAAAAATAGATATAGTTACGTAACTATATAAGTTACACGTACTTAATAAGTTAACTATATAAGTTACACGTAACTATATCTATTTTTCGTCGGCTGAAGAAGACACTATGTGTTCGAAACGTCCCGTCATATATATGCATGTATTATGAGATAGAATAAACTTATAATTTGACATCTACTGTTTTGCTCGATTATTGGCCTTTATTCCTATTGTGTTATAAAATAAAATTGTCTATTTAGCTTATTCTTTTATACTAACCCCGATATTACAGTATCCAGCAGTTGATATCTTAAGATTTGCCGCGGCGCACAAGACACATTTCGTGAACTCACCTTGTATAGTTCACTTTGACAGCTATCATAACCGTTCAGTGCGTGCATACAGAGATGGTGGATCGCGATCTCAAATTTTCTGCGCGTTACAAAAATCATTAAAAAAAGGTGTTGCAATCTTTCCGTGAACGACTGTACATACAAAATTCATTAAAACAATCACCTATAGCATAAACTGGAGGAATTGAGTTGACGGTTGAGGAGTGCGGACGTGGATATTCAGGCGGAGATAGATAGCTGGACGTAACGGATACAGTAGGAAGAGAGAGGAGAGAAGCAGGGAGTAGGAAAGAGCGGAGGCAAGAGAATAAGGAGATATACGGTAGGTCAAGTGCAGAAAATTGGAATTTATTTTAGGAGACACTAAAAGAAAGGCAAGAGACGTGTTAGGTTAGAGTGGCAGGAAAAGACACGAATGTAGAGAAGACGGAAAGCGGCGACAGCTGTCGGAAAAAACAAGAGGTAATTTACGGACAGGGAAGGAACGGATAAAAGTAGTAAAAAAAAAAAGAAGAAAGCATAGGCATAGAGGAAGTTAACAAGCGTACAATTTATCAAGGTGGCGGATGGAGATAGAGAAGGAAAGAGTAATAGAGAGTAAGCAGCAAGGCGATAAGGGGGAGAAGAAAGAAAGCAAAAGGCAGGCCTACGAAGGCGGAGGAGCTGTACAAACTAAGAGGGAGAACGGATAGCCTAGGATCAATCAAAGACTTTATTCAAAAAAGGAAAAAAGGAGAAATAGAGGAAGAAACAGCTAGAGCAGAAAAGGAAATATTGGAAAAATTTAACGCAGCAAGGGCGGTGAATAGATCACCGCCAACTAAGATTAAAAAAGGAGAAGAAGGAAAAGAGAACATGGCAGCAGAGGAGATGTTAAAAGAAATTTTAAGGAAAATGGAGGAACAGAAGAAGGAAAGAAAATAAGATAAAGAGGAAATAAAAAATAAAATAAAAGGGTTGAAGGAAGAATACAAGAGGAGAGAAGAAATATGGGAGCAGCAAAGAAAGTCGTTGGAGGAAAGAATAAAAAATCTGGAGGAGAAAGTTGAGAAGGTAGACCTGAGCGGAACAGAGGGAAATGAAAGAAGAGATTTAATAGGGAAAATGAAGGAAATAGAAAAAAATATGGAAATGGCGGAGAGAAGAAGGAGGAGAAACAATATAATTGTGAAAGGGACGACGATAAAAAGCGAGATAGAAAGGAAAGAGAAAATCGAGAAGATGATAGGAGAAATAAATAAGATAAAAGTGGCCGTTGAAGAAGTAGGGTATGGAGATAATAAAATGACAATGTTAAAATGTAGGAACTAGGAAGCCAAAAGGGAGATAATGGCAAAAAGGAAAGAGGAAGGAAATATGAAATCTTCTTGGATGACGATCTCACTAAAGTAGAAAGACAGATACAAAAAGAAATAAGAAGAATAGCAAAAGAGGAAAGAGAGGCAGGAAAGAGAATCACAATTAGCTACCAGAAGATGTGGGTGGATAACAGAGAGTTGAAATGGAACGAAAGTAAAGGAAAGTTAGAGAAGAGGAGTGATTTTCGGAAGTTATAAGGAAAAGAAAGAGGCTAAGGAAGGAGAAGGCCTAAGGAACAGGAGAAAGAGAGAGAAGATGCGGAACGGGGAGCAGGAAGGGAGCAAGCAAATTGAGGAAAAGGTGAACACAATGACAGTAGGCTTCTGAAATATAGCTGGATTAATGAGGAAAAACGAAGAATTCTGGAAAAAGATAGAAAAATGGGATATAGTAGCTATGTTAGAAACATGGGTAGAGCAAAAAGAATGGTGTAAAGTTAAAAGAAGGTTATCGGATAAATATGTGTGGAAATGTCAGTCAGCGACGAAAGAAAGAAAGAAGGGAAGAGCAAGAGGAGGAATAATAACAGGCGTTAGGAAAGAAATAGCAGCAGATGGAATAGAAGAGAGAGAAGAGGAAGGAATTGTGGAAAGAATAGCAAAAACAAAGGAAGGTACGTGGAGGATCATAGCGGTATATGTGAACAATGATATTGAAAAGAAGATAAAGTATATAAAGGAGTATACAAATGATGGTGGTTTAGGGGAGCAAACAATAATAGGAGGCGACTTTAACGCAAGAACTGGAGAGGAAGGAGGATTAACAGAGAGAAAGAAGAAAATCGAAAGATAAAGAAATTAATTCAGAAGGAAGGAAGCTATTGGAGTTTGTAGAGGAAGAAGGATTAGGAATAATGAACGGAACAAAGGGAGACAAAGACGGAGAGTTCACTTTTATAGGAGGGAGAGGCGAACCAGTAATAGGTTATATAACTGGAAACCAGGAAATTTGGGAGAAAACTGAGGAAATAAAGATTGGAGATGCTATCGATTCTGATCATCAGCCCATAATATTAAAGGTAAAAGAAACTGATGAGAGAAAAAAAGGGGAGAAAAGAGTCATGAGAATAATGAATTGGTCAAAAGAAGGAACAGAAAGTTACAAGGAGAGAATGAAAGAGGTAAGAATAGAGGGTGCGAACATAGAAGAAATATTGGAGGGAATAAAGGACGCAGTAAAACAGGCTACTGTTTGGAAGGAAATAAGAGAAGACCAGAGATCGAAGAAAAAAACGGATGGTGGGATAGCGAATGTGTAAGACTAAGGAGAGAAGCACGAGAGAATCTAGTTAAATGGAGGAAAGGAGAAGTAGATAAAAAGAGGTACATTCTAAAGAAAAAAGAATATGAAAAGAAAATAAAAGAGAAGAAAGAGATCGAAAGGGAGAGATTAATGAAAGAGGCGAGAGAAGCAACTAACGAGAAGGAAGTATGGAGATTTATAAACAGTTCTCTGAAAGGAAAGGTAGAAAAGAGGTTTGCGAAGAAATAACGGAGGAGCAGTGGAATAAACATTTCATGGAGCTACTAGAAGGAGTAACTGTGAAACCGCGTGAAAAAGACAAGAAGGGAGAGGAAAGAATGGGGAACAAAGAGGAGCAGGAAGGAATAAGAAGAGAGGAAGTGGAAGAAGTAATTAAAGAAATGAAAGAAAAGAAAGCAGCAGGTACGGATGGATTGCCAAATGAGGTATGGATATATGGAGGAGAGAGATTGAAGGAAAAAATATGGGAGGTATGTGATACAGCGTGGAGGACAGGAGAAATAGCAGAATACTGGAAAGAAGGTATAATATTGTAGTACCAATAGTAAAGAAAGGAGAAGGAAAAGAAGCACAAGATTACAGAGGGGTGACATTAATGAATACAAGCTACAAAATATACGCGGCAATTTTGGCTAAAAGATTGGAGAAGGAAGCAGAAGAAAGAAGAATATTACCAGAAACGCAAGCAGGATTCAGGAAAGGAAGGGGCACAATGGAGAATATATACGCACTGAACTATGTAATTGGAAGAGCTGTTAGCAAAAAAAGAGGGAAGCTAGTGGCAGCATTTATTGATCTGAAACCAGCATTCGACTCCGTGGACAGAGAAAAAATTTCTGAAGTATTGAAAAGAGAAGGGATTAGTAAACAGCTGAGAACTAGGATAGAAGACCTGTACAAAGAGACAAGATGCGTAGTAAGAGTAAAGGGAGTAAAGGGATTATGCTTCTGGACGGTCAAAGGAGTCAGACAGGGATGTCCGCTGAGCGCTATGCTCTTCATACTAAATGGAATGGAAATGGAAGGGAGAAGAAATAGAGGAGGTAAAGGAATTCTGCTATCTAGGCTACACATTCCAAAAGAACGGAGGACAGGAGGCGCATATAAACGAAAGAGTAAGGAAAGCTACCCTAGCAATGAGACAGGTTTGGGGAATAGGAAAAAGGTTATTTGGAGGAGACTGGATAAGAAGGATTAAGCTATACGACTCGCTGGTAGCAAGCATAGCTTTATACGGAGCAGAAGTGTGGGATGGAAAGAGAGAGAGAAAACAGAAAGAATGCATGAAAGGTATATAAGGTGGACATTGAACCTAGACTGGAGTACACCCGGATACATGCTAAGGGAGGAAACCAAGAGGGACAGAATGAGAGTAAGTGCTGGTAAAAGGGCGATGAAATACGAGGAAAAACTGGAAAGGGGAGAGGGAAATGAGATTGCAAGAGAATGCTGGAAAGAAATAAAAGGAAATGTCAAGAAGGAAAAAGCAAAATGGGAAGAAAAAAGACGGAGTTTCTATGAAAAAAGAGGATATGCAACTGAGGAGATAGAAAGGAAAAGAGGAGAAGGATGAAGCAGTATAGAGGAGTTAACAAGAAGAGACAAAGACATTCAGAGTCAGGAGAGAGATGAAAGGGTAAGAGAGTCTAGATACAACAGGTGGTACAGGGAGATAGCAGAAATCAGAAGGCCGGAATACCTAGAGAAAAAAGGGAAAGAGAAGTCCATGATCAGGATAGCGAGATTTAGGCTAGGTAATGAGATGAGAGGTGGAAGATATTGGGAACCAATAGAGAAAAGAAGCTGTAGAATATGTGGTGCAGAACCGGAGACATGGGAGCATGTGTTAGAGTGGTGCACAAGAGGAGAGGAGGAGGAGAAGCCAGAAGGAATTAGCGAAAAAATCAAAAGGATACTGAATAGTAAAAAAGAGGGAGAGAAATGGATGGCAGACCTGGAGAGAAGAAGAAGACAGGCCAATACAGCGGTGAGTTAGTCAGAAAGATTAGAGAATAATACAGATGATTTTTGTTACAGATAGCCTGAAGGAAGAAGGAGAGGAAAACGGTGGAAAGAAGGATGGAGTGCAGAGGGACGTTTGTAATAGAAAAGGAGGCGATAGAAAAGATAGTGAAGGGACAGGTATTGGAGATGATGAAAGAGTTTAAGGAGGGTAGTAAGAGAAAAGATGAGGAAATAAAAGAACTGAGGGAGGAGGTAGAGAGATTTAAAAAAAAGGTGTATAAGATGGAACAGAGCACGGGCAAAAGGAAGAGGGATGACAGTGAAGAGAGAAAGGGTAAGTTTTACAAGAGAAAATTGTGGGCAGAGGAGTACGAAAGGAATGACGACGAGAAGAGAAAGAAGAACGTGATACTAAGGATCGAGAAGGAGAGATAGGTGGGAAAGGAATCAAATTGGGAGAAGGTAAAGGAATTATTTTCGGATGGACTAAATGTGAAGGTGGAAGTGAAAGAGGTAAACGTGATAGGACAGAGAGGAGACTGGGTAACGATATTAGTGAAAATGGGAAATGAGGAGGATAAATGGAAGGTATTGGATGCAAGGAGAAAGGAAGGAAGCAGATTGAGGGTGAAAATGGACGAAGACAAATCGGTGGAAACGAGGGTAAGAGAAAGAGAGGAGAAAGAAAGGAGAAAAAAGAGGAGAGGAAAGCGGGAGGCCAAAGAGGACCGCGGAGGACGAGATAGCGAAAAGGATGGAGGAGAATCTGCTAATGGATACGGACGAGGACGAAGCAGATAGGAAGAAAAAAGAATAGGAGGAATTTAGGATGGAAAGGGGAGATGAAGGGAGATAAGGAGAGAAGCGTTAAGGGAGAGGGAGGGGAGAAGGAGAAGGAGGTAAGATTGCAAGACTGTAAGAATAATCTCTATTTTATATTCAGAGTAGAAGGCAGAGTAGGAAAGAAGGAAGGCGCCAAGTACTGGAAGGAGGGAGCCGGAAAAAAGAGAAGAGCTGCGTCAGGATGGAGGGAGTCAGAGGAGGCTGATTAGGGAAAGCTAAAGGAGATGGACAGAGGGGTGCCGGATGGAATAGGGAGGAAAGGGAAATAAGTTGTGAGGTCGTTCAATGACCAGGTCGGGGAAATAAGATAAATTGTAAAGGTTTTTGGGACCGTTTTTACTGAAAAAGCGCCTTTCCAGCTCCGGAAGGGGAATTAAATAAAGATTGATTGATTGACCTATAGCATAAACTATATGAAATCTGATAAATGCGATGCACGAAAACTTCCTGCGGGAAATGTAGACTTAATTTAAATGATATATTTATAATATAATTTATTTTCCAAAATAATAAAAGGATTCAATGTAGAAAATTACATTAAGTGCACTATTTAATAAAATAGCAATATTTTAAAGCAATTAACGACCATTAATTTTTAAGCTACAGCATATAACTTTAGAGAAGCTTTAGTTTGAAAATGATAGAATGTTTTTCTAAAGTGGCGTTTGATATACTTACAAAACAAGATTATAAACCGTGGATGGTTAAAAAATGGTTAAATTCATTAAATCATTTTATATTTGCTATAGACGATCTTATGCCGAAGATTGCATTAGTTACTTATATTTACATTTTTGTTTCATGTGTTGTACCTCAAACTTGATGGCCAGGTACTTTAATAAGGTAACTAAAAGAGATTTAGCAGTAAAAATGAGCGAAAAATGCAGTTTTTTACCACTTTTTCGAAAAAAATTTAATGTTTAGAGGCTTTGAGCGACCTCTAAATATTAAGTTACAGCGCCTGCTCTTCAAGGGTTTTCATTTAAGAGTTCGTAGAACGAATTTAAGGGGTGAGACTTAAAATCAAATTTTTGACCCAAAAATATTGCCACCCTAGTATGTATATATGTATGTATCCACACACACACACACAC
This sequence comes from Temnothorax nylanderi, assembly GCF_030848795.1. Classification (NCBI taxonomy): domain Eukaryota; kingdom Metazoa; phylum Arthropoda; class Insecta; order Hymenoptera; family Formicidae; genus Temnothorax; species Temnothorax nylanderi. The sequence continues at coordinate 43,686 of NW_027249437.1, forward strand.
ATACACACATTGTTAAACGTATTGCACACGCGTATTGCAAATTAATTAAAGAAAACAGCAATTTGTTCAAAATAGTTATAAAAACTAATGTGAAAATTTCAATAAGGGTTACTCAAATTTTGTAAAAAAAATTTTCACATTTTCTAGAAATTTTACTCCAAATTTACACTTTTGCATTGTTTAAAAACAAAAATAACTTAAAATGAGCAAAAGTGAAATAAATTCACAAATTGCATGTGCAAATGCAAATGTTTACAATAAAGAATATGTTTTATTTTATATTGCTCCTTTCCCTGCCTTTTCTTTTGCAACTTCTTTTCGATTTTCCGCTGCTTTACACAGTAGAGCACTTTCTAAATAGAAAAAGAACACGATATAGACATAATTATATATTTGAAACATAATTATTATACAAAGTATCTCTAAAGGTGCCAATACATGGGAGCGTCCGAGCGTCGAGCGTCAAACACGTGCGCATCACCTTTGCGCAGGATTCTAAATTGTACAGATTTCAGCGTCTTGACGCTATTGCAATGGCGAGTGACGAGAGCTCGGTCACCGGGGGTTTTTTCAAATTTCCTCGGATGAGGAATAGAAAGGTGTCTTCTACCCAGGGTAATTGACACAATAAGTGTAAACCTATATTATTACTGTCTGCCCTCCAAGTTTAAGTAATCTTATCAATTTAAAAAAAAATTTAAAAATGATATACAAAATCTTCCAATTCTTTCTCTTGATGAGATTGAGAACATCTATGGCAGCAAAAAATCCCACAGCTCTAAGTTCAGCGTCCATGGCTATTCTCAGATCATCGTATCTTCGACACTGTAGCAGAACATGGTTCAAATCCTCTCTCTCATAACCACAATCGCATCTCTCGCTATCCACGTATCCTTTCCTGTTCAGGGACGATCCCAGGTTGAAGTGGTTAGCTCTCAATCTATTAATGAGCGTGACGAAATCTCTGTCCTTGTCAAGACCCCAGAACCAGGACCTCCTTGCCTGGCGATCATAAAAATTCCTAAAGTAGAATATCCCCTTGTGCGCAGACTCCGACAAAATCGATTCCGGAGTGGCATCCCACGTCATCCGTCTAACGCCAATCATGACATCCCCCACCGGAACAGCGATGGAGGGATCGGCCTCCTCACACGCCGCCTCCCTAGCGAGAGAATCAGCAAGCTCATTGCCAAGTATACCGACGTGCGCGGGAATCCAAACTAAAACAACTCTCTTGTCAAGGAAGTGCGTCAAATCATACAGCAGTCTTCTGGCCTCCGTTACATACGGGTTCTTGTGAACATTAAGATGATTATTACGAATACCCTGCAGCACGGACTTACAGTCCGAGAGAACAACGATATCACGCTTTCTATGTTCCGACTGAGTGGACATAAGCTGTAAGGCAGACTTAACCGCGAACGCCTCCGCAGTAAACGAGGAGCACAAATATGGTAAGCTGATCTTATAGGCCTTGTCCTGATCACAGACCACTAAACTGGCGCCGGTAGACCGCTTGTCCTCATCATATGATCCATCCGTAAATACAATCCGGGGACTCCAGACCATGCTCAGAGACAATGTCTTGGATCAGGATCCGATCCGAATATTTTTTGTGTTTTCTAATCGTTCCAATATCCATGTCAACGACAGGCACAAAAGTATGAGCCCCAAAAGGGCCCTGAAAAATCTCGAACTTACGAGGCGGGCCAAGCATAGCTCCATTCACCAAAGATCTTTTCCATATTTCAGATAAAAGAGAGAATCGATATGTCGGTTGCAAAAAACGAGAGTACCCCTCACAATCAAACATACGCTGCAACTTCTGGCAAAGACAATTCTGATTGTATACAATTGTTTTATTGACAAAGTTGCTTCCCAGCATAAAGGCACGATCTCGCAGGGACCTCACCTTGGCCTCCGCCACAATGACATTGTTTGGGGTGCTGTTCCTATATCCCAAGGCGGTACAAATGCCCATGTACTGAGCTTTCTCTAACTTGAGCTGAAAAGCTGCGTCCCTAGGGAAATAAATGAAATTACCATAGTCTGTGACGGATCTCACTAACAAGGGAACCTCGCGAAGTGGAAAATTCTGATTTTAATGAAACTTTCCACACATGTAGGAGGAGTAAAAAGATGAATTTAGATATTTTTTGTAGCGGCCCAAAAACGGTTTTAAGGGGTGAAACCACTGCTCATATGTAGAGCGGTTTTTTGCTTTTCTCGATATATTTCGAAAAATATTCGAGATATCAAAAAATGTTTCAAATAAAAGTTTTATAGTAAAATCTCCTCTATTCAACAACATTAACAAAATTTTGAAAAAAAAAGTTTTGTTTAAAAAATTATTTTTAAAAAATATTATATTCGATCCTGGCCATGGCGATGGCTCTATCCAATTCAGCCCGCGAAAAAGGCACTTCAAGTTCCCCATAACTTCTACAGCAACCAAAATCCTCCACAGGCCTGCAGCCCACAGTGGGGGGGGGGGGGGGCTGCAAGTCCGTCAATAGACTTTCTAATCTCCGATTCTCTATTTGTAGTCTGCCATTTGTTCCATTCAACATTCTTTCTAGCGTTCTTCATAATACGAATGGTGTTCCATACATAGCCCAAGCCCGTAAATCTGTTGATACCGCGACAAAAGTCTTCGAAATTCTTTTTCTTCTTACTATTGATGATTTTCTTCGCCAGTGCACATCGTCTTTTATACTCGACCCAGGTGTGCAAGGTCTTAAGCCTTTTAAATTCAGCAAAAGCTAGCTTCCTGCTACTGATGACCTCGTCACACTCCGCATCCCACCATCTGTGTGATCTCTTCCGCGTTTTCGGATCGTCCCGAACTGGTTTAGTGTGAGCATCATTCCTGCCAGACGCACGAGCAACAGATTTTTTAAGAATTTCAACGAAGCGATTGTAATAGTAATCGAAATTCGAGGAGAAAAGGTCCACGTGCGGAAGAAGCGAAGCATCAATATCGTCGGACACCAGCACCTGAAAGCGGGACCAGTCAGTTTTTTTAGAGGAAATTCTGTTGGACAATTTTCTATAAACCTGTGTTTGATAGTCAAGTTTAAATGAAATAGGGAAGTGGTCACTACCCCAGGTTTTCTCCAATTGCCGGTATTCAACCCTATCCATAACACCAGCCGAGCCAAACAAGAGATCAAGGTTCGAATCGCGTTGGCCAGTATATCCCACCCGCGATCTGGTATCAGTATTCACGCACAGCAAATTTTTGTCACTCATAATATTAAACAATATTTCCCCGCTGTCTTTGGTGGTGTCATAGTTCCATAAGGTGTTATGTGCGTTCAGATCTCCAAGGATAATAGTGTCCTCTTGATGTCCACGAATAGAGTCGAAAATGGCACGAAAGTCATGTCTGGCAATAGCCTTTCTTGGGTGTCTGTAGATAGCGACGATATTAAGGTTGTGATTCATATTTTTCGTTTTAAGACAAATGGTCATACCCAACGGGAGGGGCGATGATCGGCACAACGTCAAACTCGATATGAGATCGTACCGAGATAGACACGCCACCGCTTCCCAAGAGATTCTTGCTATGCAAAGTTCTAAAACCAGAAAAGAATACCTGGCTCTGTTCCGCACACCTGGTCTCCGTGAGGACGACAATGTCAAAATCCATGACGTGCTTAGAGAGCTCGTGCTTGTGGCTTCTGTAGCCCTGGCAGTTCCACAGTAGGAGTCTGAATTAATAAGCAGAACGGGGAGTCCTCACGGCTCCCCTCGAAGCAACCATTCTGCTGTCCCCTCTAACAGACACCGATTCATCACGAAAACCTAAGCGTTCTCTAATACGCAAGGGGGATCCTCCCCCGACCGTCTCCCGATCATCCGCATACATCAAGGCATCATTCAATAGGCTCCTGGCTCCTGGGGCCCTCCGCAGCAATAGCAGGATTTGTTCAATAGTATCTATTATAAGTGGGTCGCTCTGTGGGCGAGGCGATTCACCCCGTACTTCCGTAAATCCACCATTCCCCCGAACAACCTCCGACCACGCATCTCCGTTGCGAGAGGCAGAAAGAAGAATGCCCCTCTTGTCCTTAGTTATATCACTCTCTCGGGGGTCAAATTGTTTGTAGTAATTGCGAGAGACATCATACGATGAACTCCGTTTGTCCCTAATATTATTCACGGCCCGGGATCGTCGTTCCCGGTTGTCAGATGTGTGTTGTGAAATAGCTGGAGGCGACTCACGCACTCCGCGTCCCTCCGTTCTTGTAGTCTCGGAGTACGACCTAATCCTGGGAGGCACCGACAAGGCCGGCCATGCCTCTGGATTAAGGAATCTATCGTGGCTAGCTACTGGGGCAGGATCGCCACCCTCAACAATTCTTCTCGCTCTGTGAAACGTAATATTCTTATGAGCCATAACGACATTAATATTTCTATTTTTTTCGAAGAGAGAGCAGCCTCTAAAAGTTGACCTGTGTGAATCTCCACAATTACAGCATCGTGCCGGTTTGGAACATTGACCGTGTGCCTTGTCTCCACAAATAATGCAGCGAGTTTCACTTTTACAGGCATTTTTGGTGTGGCCGAATCTGAAACAATTGAAGCATTGGCGAACCTGTGGCACACAAGGCCGAACTCTAAGGCCGACTCCGTTAGAAAATATTTTCAAATCACGTATACTATTATCCTTAAATGTGATAATTATATTGTCAGTTGCCGATAACGTAGAGATGTTGTTTACCGAATCCCACTTCCGTCGATACATTCGTTCTAACTTAAGGATTTTCGACTTATCCCCGATTACCGACCATAGTTCAGGAATAGTCGAAGGCCAGTCGGAAATCACACCCTTAAAAATAAATAAACGCTGCTCTAAATTGGCCTTTAATTTTATTGGGGCCTTAAGCTTATCGATTTTATCCAATGCAATATTTGCATCCACAAAATCCCCGAATTCAGCCTCAGCAGCAAAATGATTAATCATAACTACGGTGGAAGGGCAAATCTGTAACTCAGCTAGTACCATCCAGATTTTAATCAAATTCCTACCTTTTTTGGTCAAGGTTTGATCGGGGGGGAGACGGAGAATTATAATCGCTTTACCCTCAAAGTCATCTTCGAATCTGACAATTCTCTGTACTTCACTTGGAGCATCCCTCGAAGAGTCACCCCTGATAAGGGCCGAACCGCACACGCTGTATACTTCCCTGTCGATAGACTCGTGCGTGATATTCACGCTGCTATCACGTGTCGTGGCAGGAATGCCCTCAGTCACGACGGTATCACGTGAACAACCATCACCGGCTACATGGTCCTTAGCAGGAGACAAATGAAGGGCACTATCGTGGTTATTATTGCTATTATTTGGGGAGGCTTGGTTGATTAAAAGTTCGCTTCCCCGATTATGTCTAACGTTATCTACTTCCATATTAATCTCAGGCACATTGAACACCACTTCATTGTTCATATTCCGTCGTTTATTCAGCTCCTCGTCCCTCTGTTTCTTGGCGGTTGTATGTCTACGGGATTGCGTTGTCCATTCCGCGTCCGTGGGAGAATCCTCTGTTCTTAATTCTCTGGTGATCCTATCGAAATCAAGCTCAGATATACCGGTTTTCATCCTCTTATTTGAGACCCGGCTAGAATCGACATCCTGAGACTGAGGATTATCGTAAGGGAGCTGAGAATCTTCGTCCAACAGATCCATACGCTTTCTTTTCACTGAAGTTAATCCGCTCCCCCTCCGAGAGGGGAGCAACAAAATTAATTACAATATATATTCCCTCCCGAAAGCCAATAGTGATCCACCCCCTGTGTACTAATTTTCGCACGAAACGTATAATCAGAACTGAGGACAGGCTAAGTAAGAGTCTCGTACCACGGCTCGAGCGGAACTCCCTCGGTCACCGAAAAGGTAAATAGGTTATGTTCTTGTTTTGGCATATCTCTTGTTGAGATAAGTAATTGAAATATTGTATGTTGTAGGCATCAGATATAACGTGCGGCGTGTGCACGGCGACAATTGCGAGGCAAAATATTAAGAGTCACCAATGTGTGCAACAATGGCACACAGTATTACCATCGAGTCTGATTCCCAAATATTTTATCCTACGAATGGTATGGCCTATAATTCATTAAATTATATGATAATATACAACTATTAGATAGCAATGCCTGATGATCAGATTTCATCACGTCATGATCTTCTGATATTGATCGAAATGTGATGTATGTCTTGTGATCATATTGTGATGATACACATCATGAGTACAAGTTAACATGTATATGAGGAAATATATGAGCTCAGATATTGACGTTACTTAGCCAACTCATGATAATCACATGCTGACCCTGGTGGAAATAATTTTACAACAATTACCGCGAGCGCTAGTACCGCACGCTGCCGCGACGCGGCTATTGGGATCTGACATTCGTCGCCATGACATCTGGTGGTCGAAAGTGAAAGCACTCCATGAGATACGGATCTCGTGGCATTGTACAGGCTTGACGTGCGGTCGTACTGGCTTTGCGTTACTGGCTTTGTATTTTTATTAATATGGAATTTTCTCCGCGTTGTAAATCTACGAGCGGAATTAAGTGTTCAGTTCGCGGTTGTAAAAGTAAGGTTGATCGTAATTTGAATGTTCGATTTCATCTCTCGAAAATTTAATTTGGCAGTTGGATTTTTTATTCTATTTCACATAATGAGTAATAGCAAATAGTTTATTAAAATGTTAAACACATATATCATCTTATATCAACTTTTAAAATAAACTTTATCACATTAACATGTTAACATTAATCTAAATATATACTCATTCTTTTAACTTTTTCTATATCTTATAATCTGTTCAGGAGTGCGGTAGTCAAGCCCAGTGAGGTGGCAGCACCTCCTGGACGATCGTGCGGATCGTTTCGAATAGCGATGGCACGTGATGCTAGCATGCTCCGGCCTTCGCCTTGCCGATATCGCCGGCATTCCGGCAGTTACTCTCTTGCTTTCGTGAACAATGGCAGTCTAAATTCTAACGCTCGCGTAATCATTTATTCTGTCGGGCATTCAGTAAGGATAAACCTCATCTTTGAGGCCAATGGACCTCATTAAGATTGTTACGCGGATTAATTAAACTGAGGTCCAGTGTCTCGTTGGTTAATCTCGTGAAACGTCTCATTTTCTAAAGCCACGTGGCTGCTGATTGTAATCGGAACGATTCAACGGCCTCACGTTGTACTCTACGCAAGTAAATCAGTTTAGCACGGTACTCATCGTTATTGTATAAACCGCTCACGCTCAGTTAATTAGTACATAACGCAGTGTATATAGTGTATATAGTGATTTACGACTCTGTGAAAGAAATAAATCCTGAAACTCAGTGCCGATCTGTTCATTTCAATTACCCCGTTGTATGATCTACTCATTCGTGTGTTAGCATTCTATCAGCCAAGCTCATTCTCAAACATTTGGTCCTTCGAGCCGGATACAACGGGGATTGAAAGGAGTGAAAATTCAGTGACTCTCGGTTAATCGCGGTACGCAGTGTCGGTGCGCGCCGCCATTTCACGGTTCTCGAACGATCCTTCACGCTCAACATGTCAGAAAAAGATGTCAACAAACCCATGGATTCCGGACGTAGCACTCCGACACAAACACTCAAGGTACCATCACAAACTAAGACTAGTGAGCAAACAGAACCGTCAAGGACGTCTCAACGTACAAAATCCCCAGCTCGCCTTTCAGCAGAGCTCTACTTAAAATGCAGAACCCAGATGTGTCGAGTGGAATCAATTCGGAAGCTTGTGGAATCTATCCCTGATTCAGCAACGGAGACTTCTCTTGGAAGAGTGACGGCTCAAATTACTCAACTGGAGGAGCTGCACAAAGCGTTCCTCAAGGAACATACCTACTTTGAAGTAGCAGCGGAATCATTCTTGGACCATGAATACTTCAGCAACAATGTGCACTTTAACGAGACACTTCTGGTTTGTTCAGGCAGAGAGGCGCTGACGCAATTCAAGCATGAACTCACTGAACCACTCCTCACGCAAAATTTGACTACTCAATTGAATCGCCCTGCTCATCCGAGGCTGCCAGAAATCTCACTACCAAGTTTTGATGGCAGCTACACAGCGTGGCCACAATTCAAGGAGCTCTTTTCGTCCGTAATCATGGACAGTTCACGATTAACTAATGTCGAGAAGTTACATTATTTGAGATCGTCCTTGAAGGGCTCACCGGCCCAGCTCATACAAAATCTTTCGATGACAGGAGATTCATTAATGCCATCTTGGGAACTACTTATCGGGCGCTATGAAAATAAACGCCTTATAATACAAGCACATCTCGATCAGCTGTCCAGCATCAGAACGCCCGCTCACAAAAACGCGTCATCCCTGACGAAGCTCATCAGTACGGTGACCGAAGCAACCAACGCCTTACAGTCGTTAGGCATCTCAGAACAGCTGGGAAATTGTATGTTAGTGCATCACGTATCAAGATTCCTGGACAGTGACACAAGAGAAGCATGGGAAACCTCACTCGGTGCTTCTCAAGAATTTCCCAAGTTTGAGCTACTCATGGAGTTTCTCACTGCCAAGGCAAGGGCACTGGAAAGAGTGGAGGCCGCTAATGCTCAGTCAAAGCCAACTCAACGAAAGGCAACTGCTCACCACGCGTCCTCAAAACCAACCACGCCGTCCTCATCAGCCAATCAGTCCAAGCCGGCACCCTATGCTTGTGACATGTGCAACGCCAATCACTTCATAGTGACCTGTGAAAAGTTCCGGCAACTCACGCCTGCACAACGAAAGGGAATTGCAGAAACAAAACGCCTCTGCTATAATTGTCTTGGCAGACACAACGCTCGTGCATGCAGATCAACTCAAGGGTGCAAAACATGTTCTGCTCGACATCACACCATGCTTCACTCAACTTCATCGACACCGACACAGCCGACCACCTCACCCTCTCAGCAAGTAGCGGCTACTTCAACCTCATCACCCTCAACAACATGCTGAGGCGATGTTGCAATCGTCAACCAGGCAACTCAGTGCTCAAGGTCAACACACACCTTGCTAGCCACTGCAATGGCCCACGTTCGCTCAGCGGTGGCCACTCACACAGTCAGACTTCTCGTTGATTCAGGATCAGAACTCACGTTTGTTTCAGAAAGGCTCGTCACTCAGCTCTCACTCAAGCGACAACATTCGTCAGTTTCGATCACTGGAATTGGTGGCAACCAAACAACTCAAACCAAGGGAGTGGTTGACCTCAGTCTGCATTCAACTCACTCTCACGCAGCTGTCACCGTCCGTGCTCACATACTCAAGACACTGACAACGATTCTGCCAACATTTGAATCCCCTCAACAAGATTGGCCTCATCTTCAACATCTAAAACTGGCGGATCCGGAATTTCTCAAACCAAGAGAAATTGATCTTATCATTGGAGCTGACTCGTATGGACAAGTCATCAAACCTAACCTTAAGAAATGCACGTCAGACTCACCAGTTGCTCAATTATCCATATTTGGTTGGCTCGTTCTTGGCCCAGTTCGGTCCACAATCCCTACTCACACAAGGACGGCACATCATACCAAGGTACTCCAGCAGGACACCAACCTAGAAGAACTGTTAACGAAATTCTGGATACAGGAGGAGCCTCCAACGGCAACCACAGCTTCACTCACCACAGACGAACAGGAGTGCGAGACTCACTTCAGGACTACTCATTCACGGGACTCTACTGGTCGATACATCGTCCGCATTCCATTCAAGTTGTCAACTAGTATCTTAGGAAACTCATATGAGGCAGCACGTAGAAGTCTACAGGGAACTCTCAAAAGGTTCAAACGAGATAGTGAACTTCAGAAACTTTACACCCAGTTTATGCAAGAGTATGAACAACTCGATCACATGGCTAAAATCCCATCAAATACATCAAGAAGTTCAACTCATTATTATTTGCCTCATCATGGAGTACTCAAACCTGACAGTGAAACTACGAAGCTGAGAGTAGTGTTCAACGGGTCTTGTGCCACTTCTACGGGCTTCTCGCTAAATGACACCATGTACACCGGAGCAAACCTGTTGCTCAACATCTTTGATGTACTCATCTGGATCCGACAGCACCGATACCTATTTTCTACTGACATCACCAAGATGTACCGTCAAATCAAAGTGCATCCATCCGATTGGGATTTGCAACGCATCATCTGGATAGACGAGCTATACAACGAAGTACTGTACTACCTCACCACTGTCACCTATGGAACGAAAGCTGCCCCATTCCTTGCAGTGAGAACTCTTCTCCAACTGGCTAAGGATGAAGGCCACAGGTTTCCCCTCGCATTGCCGCCAATCGAGCGTGGGAGATGTGTGGACGACATGTTCGGTGGATCAGACACAATCAAACATCTCATCAAAATAGCTCATCAACTCAGAGATCTGTGTAATGCGGGCGGATTTCCTCTAGCAAAGTGGCACTCCAATCATCCTGAACTCCTAAAGGCAATCTCATCGAAAACAGTCGCTCACTCTTCAGTCTCACTTGACGATTGCAACACAAAACTACTCGGTCTCAAATGGTCGCCTCAGGAAGATACATTTTCTGTCTCAACCATGTTACCAGCTCACCAGGGTCAATTCACAAAACGCCTCATATTGTCTGAAGTGGCTCAGATATTTGATCCACTAGGTTTTCTCTCACCAGTAGTGATCAAAGCAAAGATGCTTCTTCAAGAACTTTGGCTTCACAAACTCAGCTGGGATGATCCACTACCATTCCAGGTCGTCTCACGTTGGCTCAACATCAGAAAGGATCTCACCAGCCTGGCCAGGCTCTCAATTCCTCGTTGGTTCAACACAACCAGCAGCTCAATAGTGGACCTTCATGGCTTTTCTGATGCATCTCAATTCGCCATGGCTGCCGTGATTTACTTGACGGCATACACACCATCCACAGGTACTCAATCGACATTTATCTGCTCAAAAACAAAGGTCGCGCCGCTGAAGCGACTAACCATCCCGAGGTTAGAGCTCACGGCAGCTCTCCTATTGGCAAAACTCATGAAGCATGTCCTAGCCACACTCACAATGGACATCAGGGACAAATACCTGTGGACAGATTCTCAAGCAACGCTCGCGTGGATCAAAACTCATGCGTCTCGCTGGAAAGACTACGTACGCAACAGGGTGTCTCAAATTCAGGAACTCACTGAAGGAGCTCATTGGAAATACGTGCCAAGCGCAGCCAATCCAGCTGACTGTGCTTCAAGAGGCGTCACAATGGCTCAACTTGAAACCCATGCACTTTGGTGGACGGGACCACCTTGGATCTTAGCCTCTGAAACCTCATGGCCCACCCAACCTACTCAATTCGACGGGCAATGCACATTCGAGTCTCGTCCAGGAACCTCGCTTTTCACGACTCAATCAGCTCAAGAATATCATTGGGATCTCATCTATAGGTACTCAACCCTCAATAAATTACTCAGAATCACAGCTCTTTGTTTCAGATTTTGCTCACGGTTACAACGCAAGCTCAACTCATCACCAGCTAGTCTCATTACCCTGGCTGACATGGAAAGGGCACGAACTTTCTGGATCAATGCCACTCAAGCTGCCCTTTTCACTCACGAACTCAAGGTGTTACATTCCAACTCTCTGTTGCCAACATCTCACCCATTTAGTCGCCTCACAGCGTTCATCGACAATCAGGGCACTATTAGAGTGGGTGGTCGTCTCAATAACGCTGCACTCACGTACGAAGGTAAACACCAAGCAATTTTGCCTCGTGATTCAAAGTTATCTGAACTCATTATAGATCAAGCGCACAGATCTACCATGCATGGAGGCACTCAGCTCACGTTGGCTCATATCAGACAACTTTACTGGATAGTTGGTGGACGAGCTTCTGTCAAATCCCACATCTTGCGGTGTGTGGTGTGTGCTCGGCAAAGGGGGATCCGTGCTCATCAATTGATGGGCCAACTACCTCTGACCCGAGTCACACCCTCACGTGCATTCGCTCACACTGGACTTGATTATGCAGGGCCAATCATCCTTAAGACTACCAAGGGAAGAGGAGCAAAAACCTACAAAGCATGGATTTGTGTCTTTGTGTGTCTCACTACATCAGCCGTACATCTAGAGGTCGTCTCCGATTACTCAACGGAAGGGTTCATCTCAACGTATAGACGATTCACTTCGAGAAGGGGAGTGCCTGCCTCCTTGACCTCAGACTGCGGAACAAACTTTATTGGAGCCGACAGGGAGCTTCGGAAGTTATTCACTCAATATACTCAAGAAAATCAACTCATCACGGCAATGCTCACAGAAAATAGAACTCAGTGGAGTTTCAACCCACCTGCTGCCCCGCATATGGGAGGAAAGTGGGAAGCTGCAGTGAAATCCATTAAATTCCATATAAGGCGCACTGTGGGTGAAACGCGGCTCACCTTTGAGGAGTCAATGACGCTGCTCACGCAAATCGAGGCTGTACTCAACTCAAGACCTCTGGAGCCTCTCAGCGACGACCCGGAAGATATCTCAGCCCTCACACCAGGACATTTTCTCATTGGAACAGCCCTCACTGCCATACCAGAACCTTCACTTATTGATCTCTCTACTTCTAGGTTGTCAAGATGGCAATTCATTCAACAGAAGGTTCAGCAATTTTGGTCTCAATGGTCAGCTCACTACCTACAACGACAGCAGGCAATCTCAAAATGGCATCATCCTTCAAATCTCATTAAGCCAGGCTCATTAGTCTTGCTCACCGATGAGAGATTTCCTCCCTGCAAGTGGCCCCTTGCCCGTGTCCTAACATTAATGCCGGGCAAGGATGGCCTCACCAGGGTGGTACAGCTGAAAACCGCTACCACTACACTCACCAGGCCCATCACCAAGCTTGCTGTGCTGCCAGTGTATCATCCTGAGTAACTTATTAAAGATCACTCAAGGGACATCATCAACTTGGTTGCTGATGGCGGGCAGAAATGTTCAGGAGTGCGGTAGTCAAGCCCAGTGAGGTGGCAGCACCTCCTGGACGATCGTGCGGATCGTTTCGAATAGCGATGGCACGTGATGCTAGCATGCTCCGGCCTTCGCCTTGCCGATATCGCCGGCATTCCGGCAGTTACTCTCTTGCTTTCGTGAACAATGGCAGTCTAAATTCTAACGCTCGCGTAATCATTTATTCTGTCGGGCATTCAGTAAGGATAAACCTCATCTTTGAGGCCAATGGACCTCATTAAGATTGTTACGCGGATTAATTAAACTGAGGTCCAGTGTCGCGTTGGTTAATCTCGTGAAACGTCTCATTTTCTAAAGCCACGTGGCTGCTGATTGTAATCGGAACGATTCAACGGCCTCACGTTGTACTCTACGCAAGTAAATCAGTTTAGCACGGTACTCATCGTTATTGTATAAACCGCTCACGCTCAGTTAATTAGTACATAACGCAGTGTATATAGTGTATATAGTGATTTACGACTCTGTGAAAGAAATAAATCCTGAAACTCAGTGCCGATCTGTTCATTTCAATTACCCCGTTGTATGATCTACTCATTCGTGTGTTAGCATTCTATCAGCCAAGCTCATTCTCAAACATAATCCTATATCTAATGACTTCCTATATCTAATGACTTTCTATATCTTATAACTTTTAACCCTTTTCTATTTCTGAAAACTTTTGTAAATAATCTTTTATATAATCTTGTAATTATTTCTATATTTTATAACTTTTAACTTTTTTATAATCCTATGACTCAATGTTTTCACTAGCATCTTTTATTGAACTTTCAGTTCTTAAACAGATTTCATGCAACATAATGCCACAGTATACTTTTTTTAATTTTGAAAACTTTTGTATATAATCTTTTATATAATCTTGTAATCGTTTCTATATTTTATAACTTTTAACTCTTTTATAATCCTATGATTCAATGTTTTCACTAGCATCTTTTATTGAACTTTCAGTTCTTAAACAGATTTCATGCAACATAATGCCATAGTATACTTTTTTTTTAATTCGGACTTGGTTAGTGGAGCGTGTGTGTTGTGCATGCGTGTGAGAGCTGCGGATGATTAGGCGAGAGTTTTAGAGGGAAATAGGAGTCGAGGTAGGCGTTAAACCGATAGAAAGGTAGGAAGAAGAACTTAAATTTAGGATAGGATAATAGATGTAGCAAGGAAATATTAATTAGTGAAGGAAAAGAGCGTTAAATGTTTTAGAGAGAGGGAGAGGTTAGGTGAGAGAAGGCGGGAGAATAACACTGTGCGTTCCAAAAGGGAGCGAGATTTGCGTCACGCATAGAGTAGGTAGCGACACTAGACGGAACAGTCTAGGCATATAGGCAGCGATTAAGGAGATTGACTAGAGGGAGAGCGTGAACGAGCGACGTACAGGATGGAGGGAGAGGCAGGCGAGAGTGAGAAGGATGCAATAAGGAACAAAGACGTGGATCCGGCTACAATTTTGGATAGTGTAAGCAGTGAGAAAACGAGTAAAGAATTTTTTGCCACGCCAAAAGGAGAAAAAAGAGGAAAAGAAAGACTCACAAAGGATGAGCTAAGAATGAGAGAAAGATCGAGCTCGGTCAGCATACTGGAGTTTATGACAAGTGATAACAGCACGGCGTGCGAATTAGCGAAAGCTAAAAGGAAAAGAGAGGAAAACGAACAACGTGCGAAGGAAATTTTTAAGAGGGATAACAAGACTGTGAGAACGCCGCCAGGATTAGACAAATCGAAGGAAGTAGTCGGTGCTGTGGGTAAGAAGAGAGAAGAGGAAGGAGATCGGTCAGCAATAAGGAAGGATGAAGAGGACGGTACGCTACTAGCAATCCTGAGAGAAATTAGAGACGAGATGAGGGAACTGAGGGACGAGATGCGAGAGATGAGAGAGAGGATGAGCGGCTTAGAAGAGGGACGGAGAAAAAAAGAAGAAAAGCTAGAGGAAAGGATGGATAAGATAGAAGGGAGACTATCGAAGATCGAACAAAGGAGTGAAAACACAACGGAAGAGGTGACCGGCGGCAAAATGGAGGAGATTGTGGAAAAGGTGGCGGAGATGGTTAGGAAGAGAGAAAGAAATATGAAAGAAAGGAAGGAAAAGAAAAATAATCTAATGATCAGAGGATTACATAAAGAGGAAAACAAGAGCTTAATGGACACAGCGGAGACGTTTCTTGAGAGGGAGTTTGGTGCAAAAGCGGGAGTAAAGAAGATGCGGTCAACAGGCAAAGAAGGAAGAGAGATAGTAATAGTCGAAATGGACTGCTGGGAATCGAAGGATAACATCATGAAGGAGAAGAAGAAGTTGGGAAGCAAGAAAATTTTCATTGATCACGACCTGATCTTTGAGGACAGAGAAGTGCAAAGACGGATAAAAGAAAGGGGATGGAAAGAGAAAACAGAAGGAAAATGGGTGAAAATAGGTTATAGGAAGCTAGAAGTACAAGGTAGGAAGTATGTATGGAGCGAGGAAGAAAATAAGCTAATAGAAAAGGAAAATTTCTAGATGGCTGCCAAGTTAGGAGAAGAGAACCAGCAAGTTACAGCATTCAAGATGACAACAGGCGAACAACACAAATGGAGGTCGGAAAAGTGAAGCAGCTGAAGAATGAAAATAGGCGAAAGATAATTTTTTGGAATGTTGCGGGTATCGAGAGGCAGGACAAAGATTTTTGGAATTACATAGTAGGTTTCGATTTTATAGGGTTATGTGAAACATGGTTAGAGGATAAGGGATGGGATAGAATTAAGGGTAGACTGCCGGAAACGCACAACTGGAAAAACATTAACGCTGTAAGGGAAAATAAGAAGGGTAGGGCGAAGGAAGGTTTACTAATAGGTATTAGAAAAGATTGGGTGGCGGAAGTGGAGAATTATGAAAGTGTTATGATTACAGAAAGAATTGCGCGAACGAGAATAGTAAAAGAGGAAAAAGGACTAAATATTTTTACAGTATATAATGTAGGAGCAAAGAAAGATGTTGAAGAGATAATGGCGAAAATAACAGAGCAATGCGAAGGAGGCGAAGGAGAGGATATTATTATAGGAGGCGATTTTAATATTAGAATAAAAAACTTAGGAGGTTGTAGGGAGGATGAGTATGACTTTGAAAAGGAGAGTAAAGATAAAGTCATAGGAGATGGTGGTAGAAGTTTTGTGGATATGATAAATGAAAAAGGATGGTATTTTTTGAATGGTTGTACAGAAGGGGATTGGGAGGGGGAATATACGTATGTGGGTGCGAGAGGGTGCTCGGTAATCGATTATGCAATTGTAAACGATAGTGCGCAAGAACGAGTGTTGGAATTCAGAATAGGGGACAGGGTGGACTCAGATCATTTGCCTCTGACCTTGTTACTGGAGGAAGAGGAGAATACGAGACAAATAGAGGGGTGGACAGAAGAGGAAGAAGAGGAACAGAATATGTTAAAGATCATATGCTAGAACGAAGAGGCAAGGAAATTATACAGGGAGAGGACGGAGGTATGGAATGAAAACGAGGACCAGGAAATAGAGTCGGTGGATAGGAAATGGGAGAAAATCAAAAACTGGATCCTTGGAGCCTTAGTTTATAAGGAAATCAAGTTAAAGAAGAGAAGGAAAATAGGGCACAAAGATTGGTGGGATAGGAGCTGCACCAGAAAGAAGAGAGAGGTGAAAAGAAAGTACAGAAGATGGAGAAGTGGAAAGGGAAGTAAGGAAGAATACCTGGAAGGAAAGAAATGCCTGAAGGGGTGGTTGGAGAGGAAAAGGATGGAGAAGAGAGAGAGGGAAGAAGAGGAATTAAGAAAACTGAAGGACGAAAAGAAAATTTGGAACTACATAAACAGTCGAAGAAAGAAGAAGGAATGGAAAGATAATAATATTCCGAAAGAGAACTGGAGAAGTTACTTCATGGAGTTGTTAGGTGGGACCGAGTTGGAAGTAAGGGAAGAGGCGTTGGAGGTGCGTGACATGGGAACAGAAGAAAGAAATGAGGAACAGGTTCAAGATACAGAAAGGGAGTTGCAAGAAGAGGAGATAGTGAGGGCAGTCAGGAACATGAAGTTAGGCAAAGCTGCAGGTGTTGATGGAATCCCAATGGAAGCATGGCGGTATGGTGGCGCAGCAGTAAGAAGAGGTCTAACTGATCTGTTGAAGCTCATTTGGAAGGAAGGTAAAATTCCGACCGAATGGTGAACAAGTATAGTTGTCCCCTTATATAAAAGGGGGGATAAAAAAGAACAGACAACTATCGAGGGATCTCTCTGCTGTGCACGGCATACAAGGTATATGCGGAAATTCTAAGGAACAGATTGGAGGAAATAATGGAGAGGAAAGGGATGATACCTGACAGCCAAGCCGGCTTTAGGAAAGGAAGGTCTACGATGGACAACATATTTATCTTGAACCATATAGTGCAAAGGGAGAAGGAGAAAGGTATGGCAATTGGGAAAGACAAGATCTTCGCAATATTTGTGGATCTAAGGGCAGCATTCGACAACGTTGACAGAGGAATTTTATGGAAGATAATGGAAGAGAGAGGAGTGGAACGCAGTTTAATAAACAGGATAAAAGAAATTTACAAAAAGACGGAGGTGACAATAAGGACGAAGGATAGGTTCACAAGGAGCTTCAAGACGAAGAAAGGTGTAAGGCAGGGCTGTGTGATGAGTCCCGCCCTGTTCAACTTATACAATGCGGACATTGATAAAGTTTTAGAAAAGCGTGGCATAGGAGGAGTAGAGCTTGGAGGAGTGAGAGTGTGGTCATTAGCATACGCGGATGATATGGTTTTGATAGCGAAAAATAGAGAGGCTTTACTAGATATGATAAGCATGTTAAAAAGATTTTTAAAGGAAAGAAAACTAGAATTAAATACAGAAAAGACTAAAGTGTTGGTATTTAATAGTAAAGGTAAAAAAGACAGGACGACATGGAAATGGGGAGAAAAAATAATAGAGGAAGTAGAAATGTTTAAATATCTGGGTTTCACGTTTAATAGGAAAGGTAATTATGTCGATCATATAAAAGAACTGAAAAGGAAAGGAAGGATCGCTGCAAATAGGGTCTGGGGTTTAGGAGAAAAATTATGTAAAGATGATTTTAGCAGGAGATGGACGCTTTTTAAGTACCTAGTGAAAAGTGTGATGGAATACGGAGCAGAGATATGGGGGTGGAGTGAAAAAAAGAAGCTGGAAAAAGTCATGTTGGATTATGTAAGGTGGGTGTTTAGACTAGATTTTTGCACACCGAGGTATGTAATACTAAGGGAACTAGGATTAGAGAAACTAAAAATCTGTTGGGGTATAAGAGCCATGAGGTACGAGAAAAGGAGCAGAGAGAAAAAAGACGGAAGTTTAGTAAAGGCATGTTGGGATGAAAAGGACATAATGGATAAAAAGAAAAAAGATATATATAATTTGGAACGAGAAAGATTTTATAATAACAATGGATGGAGCTCTGAAGTGATAAAAGAGTTAAATAATGAAGGTAAAAATACTGAAGGCTTAAGTACTGAAGTAAGAATAAGGGAACAGGACATTCAAGGGCAAATAATAAACAGTAAAATAGTAGAGGCAAGGTATAATACAAGGTACAAAGAGATAGAGGCGAGGAACAAAACACCGAGTTATTTATTAAAAGCGAACTTGGATAAAGTAAAAACAGGAGATGAGATTAGAGCGATGGTAAAATTAAGGTGCGGCAATTTAGAGGACACAAATAAATACTAGTTTGACGAAGAAGATACAAAGTGTAGATTCTGCAAGTCAGGTAGGGACAACTTAGAGCATTATATAAGCGAGTGCAACATCACAAGTACGTGGTTTGAGAATTTAGGTAGGAATAACGGAGAACGATTAGAGAAGATATGCGATGACAAATTTAGAATGGAAAAAGGAAGGGTGCTAAATAGATTATGGAAAAGGAGAGAGAAATGCTATAAAAAAGATAACGGTTGTAAATAATAATAATGTAAATAATAATGTATTGCGGCTTGTTTGTAAAGAAGAATGATGTTTGATGTGTGGATGGATGTGTGTGTTAAGTAGAATTGTAAACCAAGTCCTTTCTTGGCGTATAGCTGAAATAAAGACATACATACTTTTTTTAATTCTTTTAACATTGTGTAAGAATATAAGTGTTTTTCTTTTAAATAAATTTTTTTTAGGGGGGGAAAGTTTAATGAAAGATAAAGAAAATATTTATTTAAAAGAAAAACATCGATATTATGGACAGGTGCAATTAGGAATGGCAGTGCTCAATTTAAAGTCAACTTTGTTTGTGATATATTCTGCTTTTGATAAAAATTTATTTATTCTAAGGGTGAATCGAAATGAAATATTTCTTACCACAATGTTAAAAGAATTAAAAAAAGTATACTATGGCATTATGTTGCATGAAATCTGTTTAAGAACTGAAAGTTCAATAAAAGATGCTAGTGAAAACATTGAGTCATAGGATTATAAAAGAGTTAAAAGTTATAAAATATAGAAATGATTACAAGATTATATAAAAGATTATATAAAAAAGTTTTCAGAAATAGAAAAGGGTTAAAAGTTATAAGATATAGAAAGTCATTAGATATAGGAAGTCATTAGATATAGAATTATAAGATATAGAAAAGGTTAAAAGAATGAGTATATATTTATATTAATGTTAACATGTTAATGTGATAAAGTTTATTTTAAAAGTTGATATAAGATGATATATGTGTTTAACATTTTAATAAACTACTTGCTATTACTCATTATGTGAAATAAAATAAAAAATATCAAAAATTCAACTGCCAAATTAAATTTTCGAGAGATGAAATTGAACATTTAAATTACGATCAACCTTACTTTTACAACCGCGAACTGAACACTTAATTCCGCTCGTAAATTTACAACGCGGAGAAAATTCCATATTAATAAAAATACAAAGCCAGTAACGCAAAGCCAGTACGACCGCACGTCAAGCCTGTACAATGCCACGAGATCCGTATCTCATGGAGTGCTTTCACTTTCGACTACCAGATGTCATGGCGACGAATGTCAGATCCCAATACCACGCGTCACTTTCTCGTAATCAAAAATCATCACGCGCTAGTATAAGAGGCGAGCTTGTGAGAAGCCTAATTATACAATGTTCTTTGCTGCAGATCAGTTTAAGTGATACCTCTGGTATCACATAATGCAGAGGTCTGCGAAGCAATTTTTGATAAATTGTTGGATACGTCTTACTTATTTATTTACATGTTTTTAAATAATTTTATTAAGCATGAAATATTTAAAATTGTTGTCATTTCTTGAGCTTTATATGCACACAATATGCAGTATTTCATTGAACAATTTATGTGTTCATTATATCACTATTTTGTAAACTTTTATAGATTTCATAACATGTCTGCATTCTGAGTAACATATAAGCCCGCATCTGTGTCTGTTCTTGCCATCATGTTTTTAATAAACGTGAGTACAATATGTACTCAGAACGAACACATTTTGCTATCTGGGATATTATATATATATATATATATATATATATATATATATATATATATGTATTGAAAGACATTGTAAGTATAAGTAGTATGTGTGCGATTTTGCAGAAAGAGCTGAATGTTTGGCGAGAGTAATATGTGATGGCAAGGAACAAATCATATTAATAAATAATGAGTCACTTGGCCAATCCTATTTAAAACAACAAATACAAATAGGCAATGAAGTGGCAACGTCTAATCTATCAGTGGATGATTGCTGTCCTTCAGATGATGATTCACAAACATCAGTATTGTGCTCAACAGCAGTAAACAAAACTATAGTAGACGAATTATTGATCGAAGAAGTCAGAAAGAGACCCCCTATATACGATTACACACTGCCTTTGTCTTTCCGTGGCAGACACAAAGTTGCAGAGTTATGGACAGAAATTTCTAACGCTCTTAAAGGTACCTACATAAGCCTGAATTACCAAATAAAAGCGATGATATTACATTAAATGGTGTCAAAGTATGTATTAACAAATTTATTTAACCCATTGTAACAAATGTATTAGGTCATTTGAGTGCTGAAGAGGCGAAAAAGAAGTGGAAATCCTTGAAAGACACTTATAGTAAACTAGTTGCTGACGAAAAAAACCCAGTGGATCAGCAAGGTCGCAACAAAAACCATGGAAACATTTTGAAGCAATGTCCTTCTTACGTTCGGTGTCAAAACACAAACCGTATATATCAATGTTCATGTGCATACATACATACATACATATATACATATATATACATATATACATATATATCATAAATATTATGATGACTAATTCGAAACATGTCTTATTGTACAGATCCATTTCTAATCTTACGGTTCCAATTCGTGAGTCCAACAATACTCTTGTTGAAGAAACTAGCGCAAACAACAGCGAAGAACTTAATCAAGGTATTACTATTATTATAGAGCATATAACGTATTTGCTGATCCGACCGAGTGTATCATAAAATGTGTTGTTAATTTATATGCATTAAAGACACATGCAAACACTGTCTTTTCAGATGAATCCCCTGCTAAACGTCGAGCTAAAACCAAAGATGATTTAAGTGCATCAATAAGTCGTATAGCTGAAGCAATTTGTAAAAAAGACATGCCTGCGATAAACCTTCCAAAGCCACCTGAAATAGATGCATTGGATGATATGTTTATATATATAAAACAAACATTGCTCACATTTAATAAAGACAAACAGAATATGCTGTTATTAAAATTTCTACAAGACATTACTAAAGACATTACTAAAGACATTACTAAAGACATTACTAAAGAAAAACAGAACGAGCGTGAATAATTGTGTATTTCGCTTGGTAACATATTGGCAATTGCTACGTTCCTACTTTCGTATATTTGTGTTTTCTCTGTATTCCGTTGGAATATAATTTATGGTATACTTTTAATGTGTGTGTTTTAACACCGTTACGTTTATAAAGTTACAATATAAGTTTTGTACGTAATAAGTATAAAGTATTTGTTATTTAAAGTAATATCCATATTGCAATGTCATGAGATTTATTTGATATTTTAATATAATTGAAGATGTGATGATACTGACAAGTGCTCTTGTTTCAACTGCATTTAACAATATATTAATGTTAATTTATATATAGATATATATAATTTATTGTGACATAGTAGTTATTTGCGTAAGTAGATAGGCTATAGGGATTCTAAAACATGGTGTGTCTGTCGGGGCGCGGGGGAGGATGTGGAACGCGTGGGGAATGCCGTAAGCGGTGGGCGAGGGGATGGCGTCGGCAGAGGGGCACCGCCTCACTTTCCGCCCTAGGGAGGAAAGCAGTCGTGACGAAGTATGATCACGCGTCTCGCGCGTGTCATCCAACGTCATAGGTGCCCTCTCTGCCGACGCCATCCCCTCGCCATACCGCTTACGGCATTTCCCGCGCGTTCCACATCCTCCCCCGCGCCCCGACAGACACTTTACGAATATTGTCAGTTTGAGGTTAGAAGTTAGAAGTATTTTTTTTCGAAAGCGTGAGAACGTTGATAGTCGTTGCTCGCGCGGTATGTTTATATTGAGAGATAAAGAGTGCCATGGACAGTCAACTCAAAGATACGGAGGTATAATTATTTACATTTAAAAAATTATGCACATAGGTTACACAAAATATTCATATTGGTTTGTTCAACTTCACCTCGAGCCTGTGGAACCAGTAGAACTGGACGGCGATCATATTTTTTGCCGCTAAGACGCTTTGACTGTGAAAATTCGTCGACGGAACTCGACGGCGATTTTATTATTCCGCGAAGACGCTTCGACTGTGAAAATTCGTCGCTCTTGCGTATCATTCGCGGATCGGCATGTTCGCGGGTCACGGGTCACATGTCACGGTAACCGCGATAGCGATGAAGCGTGGGAACGTTTGATAACTACTGATTGCTGTACTCTGTACTGTACAATACGGCGAAGTCGTTGAATTCCCGTCTGGGTGCGCGAGCGAGCGAGACAACGCCGACGATAATCGATCGTCGGTATATGGTGATCGATCGCGATCGTCATCGTTGCTGGAGATCTGTCGGTCACGTGATCGGCACGCGCGAGCTTTTCGCGGTCTCGGTAGGAAACGACGCGGTTACCTCTGATCTTTTTTCCGTCGCTTTTGTTAATTTTTGCGTGGGTGGAATCGTTGGAGGAAACGATGCGGTTACCCCTGGCCTTCTTTTCCGTCGGCCATCGCTGTCGGGCGCTGTATAAGCGAAAGGGAGAATGCGATTTCTCGAGTCTTCAAAAAAATTTTTGCGTGGTGGAAAGTATCACTCTTCTTCGTATTTATTTTAAAAAAAATATGTATCAACGCGACGATGGATCACAAGGAGGAGGAGGGGAGGATGGGGTCTCTCAAAATCTCGAAATTCCGTCCGATTCGAATAGTTACGGTGACTCATCATCGTCATTATCTGACAATTCTGAGATATATTGCAGCGAGTCGTTGTCGTCCAACACGGACAACGAATTCGAAGACTTATCGTCGTCGATTTTTACCGAACGCGAGGCGGTCGCGTTGAAGGAGAACGCTCGATAGAATCTGACGACGTACAGTTTGAGAAGAGAGATCGGTTTTCGGTCTCTGCGTGAGGAAATGTGGATGAAGACTGTAGTGGCTCAAAGCGTCAGAGCGAAGTTTTACGTGCTTGGAATTCCGAGGAAGTTTTCGACGGGGGATACGAAAAAAATCGAAAGATTCAAAGAGATTCGTCGAAGAGTTAAATTCAGTACACCTGTGGACAGCGAAGGTTCGACCATGTGGTTGAGTACGTGTAATTACGCGTCGAAACGTTCTTGAGCGATCGAAATATGGAGGAACACAATGAGGATCGCGATCTCGACGAACTTGCGACGGACGTCAACTCATTGGACTCGTATCACGAGTGGGGACGACAGTGCGACGAGCGTATCGCGTCTTTGCGAGAGAGATGTCGAAGAAAACGTGGGCCGAGGCACACAGGAACGTTGAACTCTCTCATCGCTCGAGTGGCCCGATTGGAAGGAGCGAGAAACGTTCTGCGTCAGCGTTTCGCGCAGGTTGGCGCCGGTCATGGCGAACCGAGCAGAGGATATTCGCGGACGGAGATCGAGACAGCTTTCGACAATCGCGTACTGACCGGTGCGGTATTGAACGCTAATCACGTCGATCCTCAACGATTTCTTGAGGAAGCGAGGGCCACGGTGCTCGAACAAGTGCGCGTTAATCACGAGAGATACGCATGCCTGAAGGTCAACACGGTTTTCAACGGCGAGTTTGTCGCAGGAGCTCAAATCGGCGTCAAAAGCATCGTTACGAGAAATCAACAGCTCTTTCCTGAATCCGATTTGCGAGAATGGTACGACAGATACGTGATCGATGTCATTCTTGCGGGTCTGGATGAGTTTTAGGAACGCGACAGTGGCTGGGCATTGTCGCGTATATTGAACCTGATGGTGAACGTGAACAAGTGCAATTCCATGCATGCCGGATGTTGGTTCGAAACACCGCGATGGATAAAGCTAAAGAGAGCGGTGGTCAACGTGCGTTCGGCGGACAACGCGTGTTTCGCGTGGGCGGTAGTCTCTGTTCTGTATCCCGTTCAAAGAAACCCGTATAGGTGTAGCGCGTACCCTCACTATTTGACGACGACGAAATTGAATTTCAACGGAATCGAGTTTCCTATGACTGTGAAGCAAATTTCAAAATTTGAACGACTCAACAACAACGTGTCTGTCAACGTTTTCACCACTTGGGGGAGGGGACGCCACTATAAAAAGAAGATCGTTCCTTTGCGGTTGGCCGACAATAAGAAGGACACTCACATTAATCTGTTGTATCTGTTAGATTCGCGAAACAACTCGAACGTCGGTCATTTCTTGTGGATAAAGAATCTGCCGCGATTGGTGGGGTGTCAGTTGAACAAGAGCAGGATTATGAAGTACATATGCGATCGGTAGGTATATAAAGAGTCGTGCGAATCAGATGTGTGTGGAATGAAAAAAATCATACATATATTTTTTCCCCAGGTGCCTACATTATTTTCACTCGAGCGAGAAATTATCTGCTCACAACGTCGATTGCGGAAAGATGAACGACTGCGCTATCGTTCTTCCGAACGATGACGACAAGTGGCTGTTTTTCCACGATTACAGTAGGAAGGAGCGACTTCCCTTCGTGGTGTATGCCGATCTGGAATGCGTGTTGGAGAAACAGAAGATAGACGAGGATGACGTCAAGAGTTACGCCTATCAACATCACAGAGCGTTCAGCGTGGGATACTATCTGTGCAGCACGTACGACGAGATCGCATCCGAGTACAGATTTCGTCGCGGCGAGGACTGCGTGTCGTGGTTCGTCAACGAGCTCCACGGTATCGCGCATCGCGCGAAGACGATACTTTCGACGAACGTGACCATGGCGGAGCTCACATCGGACGAGCAAAAAAATTTTTGGAGCGCGACGAGCTGCCACATATGCGAGAAAACGTTCGAATCGGAAGAGGGTCGACGCGTGCGCGATCACTGTCACTTGACCGGACGCTACAGAGGTCCCGCGCATCCGCGCTGTAATCTAAATTACAGAGACTCGTACGTTATTCCCGTTTTTTTTTCACAATTTGTCCGGATACGACGCTCATTTTATTATCAAGGATATAGCTAATAGTTTCGAGGGTAGCATTGATTTATTACCGCTCACTAAAGAGACGTACATATCGTTCACGAAGAATGTGAGTGATACGTTGTCGCGCGGTGATAAACCCGGAAACTGCGCGAAGTTGCGATTCGTGGATTCGTTTAAATTTCTTAGCGCCAGTCTAGAGAAATTGGCGTCGTATCTCGATAGGAACAAGCTGAGAATTACGCGTTCGGGATTTCCGGAACTGAATGAAAGCGATTTCGATTTGCTCACCCGTAAAGGTGTATTTCCGTACGAGTACGTTGACGGTTTCGATAAGTTGCTGGTGACGGAATTACCGCCGCGAGAGGCTTTTTATAGTTCGTTGACCGGCGAGACCGTTACCGATAACGATTACGAGCACGCGTGGAATGTCTGGCGTTGTTTTCGCATGGAAAATCTCGGCGAGTACAGCGATCTGTATCTTAAAACGGATGTGCTTCTCCTGGCGGATGTCTTCGAAAATTTTCGCGACACCTGTATCGACACTTACGGACTGGATCCCGCGCATTACTACACTTTACCGGGATACGCGTGGGACGCGATGCTGAGGTACACGAAGGTGCGATTCGAATTGCTCACCGATATCGACATGGTAATGTTCGTGAAGCGCGGTATCCGCGGCGGTCTGAGTCAATGCTCCAACAGGTACGCGCGCGCCAACAACAAATACATGCCATCGTGCGACTCTTCGCGACCGTCGACGTATCTCATGTACTTCGACGTGAACAATCTGTACGGCTGGGCGATGTGCGAACCGTTGCCGCACGCGGAGTTTCAATGGGTCGACGACGCGGAGAGTCTCGACGTAATGTCTGTGACATTGGACTCTGCTATCGGTTACATCTTGGAGGTCGACCTTGCGTACCCGCGTGAACTCCACGATGCTCACGCGGACCTTCCGTTCTGCCCTATGCGCGATAAGCCTCCCGAAAAACGGTGCGATAAACTCCTCGCCACTCTGTGCGATAAGTCACGCTACGTGCTGCACTACCGTAATCTACAGCAATGCGTGAGACACGGATTGCGCGTCACGAAGATTCATCGCGCGCTGCAATTCGCGCAATCTCCGTGGCTTCGCGGATACATTGAGCTCAATACGGAATTAAGAACTCGCGCTAGCAACGATTTCGAGAGAGAGATGTATAAATTAATGAACAATGCGGTATTCGGCAAGACTATGGAAAACGTGCGAGATCACGTCGACGTGCGTCTCGTGACGTGTTGGGATGGGAGATACGGCGCGGAGGCGATGATCGCGAAACCGAATTTTCACAGTCGAAGCGTCTTCGCGGAGGATCTGATGGCCGTCGAATTGCGCAGGCTCGAGGTGAGGTTGAACAAACCCATCTACGTCGGTATGTGCATTCTCGAGATATCCAAGACGCGCGTTTACGATTTTCATTACGACTACATGGTGCCCCTGTATCGCGAAAAGTGTAAGATAATGTACACTGACACCGACAGTCTTGTATATTTTCTCGAGTGCGACGACGCGTACGAGGATATGAAATGCGACATCGCGAGATTTGATACGAGCGGCTACCTCGAGAACAACGCGTACCGTATGCCGCGCGTCAACAAGAAAGTACCCGGTTTGATGAAGGACGAGAACGACGGCGCCGTCATGACGGAGTTCGTTGGACTGAGGGCGAAGATGTATGCCTTGAAAGTCGAGGGAAAGAGCGACACGAAGAAAATAAAGGGCGTCAAGAGAAACGTGGTTGCGAGAACGATAACGTTCAACGATTACATGCATTGTCTGAACGACGCGATGCAGCAGTCTAGGCGTCAGTCGTGTATTCGTTCAACGTTACACGAGGTGCACACCGTGTCCGAGTTGAAACTCGCTCTCAGTCCATACGACGACAAGCGATACGTCGTTTCCGGCTCGTACGACACTCTACCGTGGGGGCATTACAGGATATCGTCGTGAAGAGGGACTTTTTTTTTCTTTTTTTAGCAATAAAGTACACAATGCGTTTTAGGGGGTTAGATTTATACGCGCTATCGTTGGAAGGCAGAAATGTTTAAACTGTCTAGTCCTACCCACGATGGTCGATGATTTTTTTCAACGGTGAGAAAACGTTGATTTTACATAGAAAAAATCACTCTAGTCTTTTTTTCTGTGCGTAGGGAGCTGAAGTTTCCAGATAGTTTTTTTTTTCAAAAACCTATACATTAAGAAAAAAAATATAAAAAAAATAATAAATATCGCTATCACTATTAAGAAACACATATATATATATTTTAAGCTTACATTAAGGCGGACAAAAACTGTAATATGTGGTGGGGGGGAAAAATACATTAAATTTGTTGTTAACTACAACACATTTGTTTTATTTATCCATGAGTTATGCGAACTGTTCACTCCCAACCATTTCACGTATACGTCGTTGCCTCGCCTGCGCAACACTTTTTCCACGAGATAAACGTCGGGGTTGGAAACTCGCAACAACTCGTGCTCGTAAAATCCTCCGGCTATTGGTTATCCGCGGTAGTCTTTCAACAGATACGTCACAGGATTGGTCCGTTGTATCTTAGCGACACGGAAGATCTCGGTAGTCCAGTTGGGGGTGTAGCCCTTTTCGAACAGCGTCTTGAATTTCCTCACGCGCACCGGATCGTTCATCCTGAATCTACCCGGAGCGGCGATCTTCGCGCGACTGTACACCGTGGACAAGAGTCTCTTGGCGACAGCGGGCGTCACGTCCGCCGGTCGCATTCGGATCGTTCGATGCCTGCGGTGGTTGTAATTCGACAGCAAACGCGGCAGCGAGTCGACCCACGCGTACGATCCGTTGAGCGTGAAGAGTTTCCACATGTCGTTCTTCAGCGTGCGATTGAATCTTTCCACCACCGACGCCTTCATCACCGAGTACGTCGAGTAGTGATTTATGTCTCGTTTTTTCATAATCTCTCGCACGTTAGCGTTGTAGAACTCCTTTCCCTTGTCCGTTTGCAGATTCCTCGGATATCGCGAGTCTTCGCGAAATATCTTCGACAGGGCCGCGGCTACCTCGCTTCCGCTTTTGCTCTTGAGCGGTAACGCCCACGCGTACTTGCTCAACACGTCGATAACCGTCAGTATGTAGTAGTAACCCTTGTTGTGCCGCGCGTAGGGGCGCATCTCGACCACGTCGGCCTGCCACAGATCGTCGTAACCGCGCACCATGACGTGACGCCGCGGGAAGTTTCTCCGCGCCGGTGCGTGCAGCTCCTCCACGAGTCTCCGCTTTTCGATACTCATCGTTGCGCGCGTGCCTTCCTCTCTCGACTGCGCGCGTGATTATGCGCGGTTGTGTAAAAAAAAGACGGCTCACCTTATGTACGTTCGCCTCTTCCTCCTTATTGACGCGCACGCTCCCCCCTGTTGCCACGAATGTCCGCTTTCATTATCGCTATCTCTCTCTTGAGCGATTCCTTCGTCACCATCACCCTTTCAATCTCACGGAATTTTGTCAGAAAATCGTTCATCGCGACTCTGAGTCCGCTCATGACGCTGTTTATCTGATCTACGTCGTTTCTCAAAGAATTCGTCTTGTCCGTCGTTTCTTCGATGGCTTTCTGCGCGCCGAGTATCTGCTCCGTCTGCGTGGATTTAGATTTTTCCAAATTCTGTATCTGTTTTTCCCGCGTCTTTTCAGTCTCCTTGAATTCGCTCAACGCGGTTCTGAGTCCGTTCATGTCGCCGTTTGTTTGATCCACCTTGCTTTTTACCGTCGACAACGATTTATTTATTTTTTCGTAAAACGACTCGATCTCTTTTCTCGATTCTTGAAGCGCGCGTTCGACGTAACTCTTGTTGGTCGCGTCGCTGTCGGTCTCCGGCGCGGCTAGACGTCGTAGCTTGCGCTCCCTCGCGTCGTAGGAATCCTCGTTCAAGCAGAGCGCGCTGTCTCGCACGTAGTTTCGCAGGGAGTCGATCGAGAATCGCGATCTTTCCGTTGCGAATCCACCGCCGTCGCCGCGTTTCCTCAGAGACATTCCGAATTTGTTCACCGACATTGCGCCGATCTCGTCGAGAATCGCACTGCCGTCGCGGTCGACGCGACAGTTCAATTTATAATCAATCTGATCTCGCGAAGCTCCTCGATTATCGACTGAATCTCGTTACCGTGCGCGTCGTTGCCCGCTCAACGAGAGGCCTCGAGCAATCGCAGACGATCCACCAATTTGTTAGGATCGTCCCAATAAACGTAATCTTTTGTATTGTCGTTCAATCTCATGATCGACGGTAATCTGGTCACGCCAGCGCCCTTTCTATTACTGCCGATCCTTTCGCGCGGTAGCAACGGAGCGATGATGTGCCTGTATTTTTGTCCCCTGTTACCCATGATGGGATTTAGAGCACTGTGACCGCGTCTGTAAGCGTTTGTCGCCAACAGTAGATTTTTGTACTTTTGCACGTCGTCCTCGGTGTAAATTGCGTCATCGGGAATCCTCTTGAAGATTAATTCGTACAAGCCGGGCGTGCCCACGTATCTCACTCCGTCCACGATCACGGAATCGTCCGCGTTCACGTCGAACCGTTTGTCGCCGAGCATCGTGCCATCAGTCCCGAAGTACACACCGTAAACGTGATCGATTTCATTTTTTGCGTCTCCGCTTAGAAGAGCGCCTATGTATCTTCGTTCAAACGGACCCAATTGACTGTGCAGTTGCTCGTGGCCCTGCGGCGTTCGTAGAACGTCCCTTACGGATGTTTCGAGGGAGGGCAACGGCGACGCGTCGGTCTCGAAAACCTCCTCCTCCCCCATCTGCTCGTACAGCGATAATTTTCGCGGTTCCAGAGGCGTGGAATGGATCGGGAGCATTTCTGACTCGTTTGTTTTTTTCTCTTCTTAGGTCTCGATATCATCTTTCCAACGAATTTTCCTTTGTCGTCGTCGTCGTCGTCATCTTCGCTATCCTCGCGTTTCTTTTTAATGGCGATTTCTTTCGTCGCCGCCACATTGTCATTTTTGGATTCGCTTTTCCCGACATGTTCGACGATTTGTTTCAACGGGTCGACAATTGGCTTGAATTGTCTCTTGAGAGCGATCTCGTTCTCCATCCTGCCGGTTTTCAACGCTCTGTATTTTCTGCGTATCGACGCACGCGTTTTAGCGATCTGTCGCGCGGTCTTTTCTCGTTCGGTGGTGTCCCTCGCGTCGTTCATCGCTCTCGGAACGTTCGACTGCTACTGATCGTTCTACAGTACGGCGAAGTCGTTGAATCCCCGTCTGTATCTGCCGTTTTGTAGTGCGCTGTCCTTGTCTATCACCGCAAAATCGTACCTGCGCCGCCAACACTCGCGGCACAACGCGCAGAAATCTTTATACGACATATCGGGGCTCACGTGATCGTCGTACACGTGTCTCAGATTAGTCCTGTCTTGTCTAAACAGGATCAACAGATTCGCGTTGTCGCGTATCAGGTGCTTCGGTATCTTGGCGTACGTTTGACAGAGATAGAAACAATCGATATTCGAATGTCGACCCATAGCGAAGTATTCCCTGATTGCGTCCTGCTTGTCGCAGGCTACGTCGTCGAACACGAATATTGAATCGGGGAGCGCCTCGCTCGGCGGCACGACGTCGCGATTGTTGGAAAACGCGCGATAACCGATCTCGTTCATCGATTCGAGCAGTGTCTCGAGGTAACGATACTTCGGCTGATGCAGAGATTTCGAGTACACGTATACGTTCTCGAAACGCAGACCGTGCGGACTTTCCAGTAGGCTTAACAACACGTTAGTCTTACCGCAGTTGGAAGGGCCGCAGATGACGCAACGTATCGCAATCGGTAAAAGAGGTCCGTGCCGACGCGTCTCTCTCGACGTTAAATCCGACGTCAGTCGCGTCTTGCAATCGAGATTCGACACTCCTATCGTCGACGGTTGTCTCACAAATCGCATTGTTACGCGCGTGCGCGCACACTTGCCCTATTTATACGTGCGTTCGATCGGTTTACGCCCCCAGTGGCCGCGATGTTTCTCCTACCGACGGATAAACGCGATGTTCTCGATCTATCCGCCGAGCAACTGCAATTCGTGCCGAAGATCCTTCTGCTGCGCAATTTTTCCGACTACGTCGATCGACTGTGGGACAAATTGCCCGTTCATCTGAGGACGGATCCCGACGTACGAGACTGTCGTCCGTGTTTGGAACATTACAATCGCCCGTGGCAGAGAACGCACATAGACGGCCCACCATCGCTCATAAGGGATTGCGGTGCATGTCGCGCGCTGCGTCCCGAAGCGTCGGCAACGGCCTTCTCAACAGAGCGATAGGCGCGCTTCCCGTTGAATTACACATACCCGGCTATCAATTCTGCGGGCCGGGTACTCGTCTCGCCAAGCGACTAGCGCGCGGTGATCGAGGTATCAATCCGTTGGACGAGGCGTGTCGCGAGCACGATATCGCTTATTCGCGAAGCGGCGATCTCGCCGATCGACACGTCGCCGATCGAGCGCTAGCTGAAAAGGCGCGCGAGCGTATTACGGCGAGCGGCACAACCTTTGGTGAGAGAGCTGCCGCGACCGCTGTATGGGCTGCTATGAAAGCAAAAACGAAAATGGGTATGGGCATAAGGAAGAAAAAGAGAGCGGTAACGAGAAAGAAAATTCTCCCGGTGGCGAAACGCGGGGGTCTCCTTCCTTTTCTACCGATATTGGGGGCGCTCGGATCCCTGATTGGTGGAGCGGCTGGCGTGGCCAAGGCGGTGAACGACAACAAGGCCGCTCAACGTCAGCTCGAGGAACTGCAACGTCACAATCGCACGTTGGAGGGTCGCGGACTATATCTCGCGCCGTACAAACGCGGTAGCGGCGTGACGAGCAGAAAAAGAACGAGAACGGGTAAAAAAAAATTGGTCGAAAAAGACACTGACTACGACGACGCTCGATTTGTCGCCGTTCAACGTCACAACGAATGAGCAATTGAATCGGTCCGCGCGCCTTTCGCGCATACCTTTCTTTAGGGGCGTGTTTATGCGCGACGCGTTGCCGACGAAGGTGCGTCGCGACGAGAGCGGAATCGTGAATCTCGACGACGCGGAGGGCTCGGGTACGCACTGGGTCGCCTATGCGAAGAGGGGGAACAACGCGATCTACTTCGACAGTTTTGGAAATCTTCGACCCCCGAAGGAACTCGAACGATATCTCGGGAGTGACGTGAATATCGTGTACAACCGTCGTTCGTATCAGACGTTCGATCAGAGCATCTGCGGTCAATTGTGCCTGCGGTTCCTCCGAGGGGTCGACTGGAAACGTCTCTGACAAAGCGAAGGAGGGAGAAACAATTTCGCTATGTCGCTAACTCTCTCGCTAACCGGAAGAAGCAGCGTCCTCTCGACCAGCTACTTTCCCGCTCTGGATCTGAGCGGTGGCGAATACGAGATAGGTCTCGCGAATTTCGAGACGTACAACACGATACCGAACATTGACTCCACGAACAATAGATTTTACTTCGACATCGACGACGTGATCGCTATTCCAGAAGGATCGTACGAACTGGACGCTATAGGTAGATACCTGAGAACGGCTATCCTACGCAAGAAACGTACGATTTCTTCGCACGGTAGCGAGAAGAAGAAAGACGATTACATATACGTGGACGATAACGATGACGACCACGAAAAAAGCGAACGCTCGGTAATTTTGCGCGCTAACGAGAATACCATGAGAAGCGAGATCAAGTGCGCCTATAGTGTTGACTTCACCAAACCGAACAACATTGGCTCTTTGTTAGGTTTCTCGACACGTCGCGTACTCGAGCCGAATAAATGGAACGCGTCTGACGAACCGGTAAATATTATGCCCGTGAATATCATTCGTGTGGAATGTAACGTCACCGCGGGAGCCTATAGCAACGGCAAGCCGGCACACACGATACACGAATTTGCGCCGAACGTTCCACCGGGATATAAACTGTCGGAGACTCCGACGCAGATCATTTACCTTCCGGTCATCGCGCGGAGTATCACCGATATAACGTTGCGCGTCGTGGATCAAATTGGACGATTGATCGACTTCCGCGGAGAGGAGATAACGGTTCGACTACACGTGCGGCGCAGAAGATAAAATAAAATAAATAAAAAAATCGGGACGGATATGTGCGTGCGTGAAAGATGCTCGTTTTGAACGAGTCGTTCGCGAGAGCCACATCTACCATTGCACCGCGAACGTTATCGTTCGACGCTCCAACGACGAAAGGAACACGTAGACTGTGAGAGAGAAGAAGAAGAAGAAGAAAAACGGACTGAGTGCTGCGAACGTCGCTTTTCTACGATCTCTGGGATTCGTCGTAAGGAACGATCATGGCTGACATCCTGAGTATCGGAGGTGAACCGATCTTCGACGATCGAATCGTCAAGATCAAGACTCACACTTATAATCCATATGCAAATACCACGTTCGGGCACAGCGACGAAATACGAATTCCGATACAGCAACAGGATCTGTACACTCTACCCTGCGAAAGTTTTCTGTACATCGAGGGGATACTCTCCGACGACGTTCCGGAAAAGGATTCGGATACGACGATGGACAACAATTGCGTGGCGTTTATGTTCGACGAGATTCGATACGAACTCAACGGCGTGGAGATCGACAGGAACAGAAACGTTGGAATAACCAGTTCGATCAAGAATTTCGTGTCGCTGACCGCCGAGAGAAGCAAGAAGCTGCAAAACGCGGGATGGACTGTGATCGAGGAAAACGTGGGACCTCGTTCGAGATCTAAAATCGGCGATTTCAATTTCTGCGTACCCCTTAACGTACTCCTAGGTTTTTGCGAAGATTACAAACCCGTGGTGATAAACGCGCGACACGAACTCATTCTGATACGTTCCCGAAACGACACCAATTGCATCATCACGAAACCGGAACGCCACAAGAATCCTATGATTACTCTGTTGAAAGTGCAATGGCGAATGCCGCACGTGGTGCTGAACAACATCAATAAATTGTCCCTTTTACGAACGTTGGAAAGCGGACGATACCTAAGTATGGGCTTCCGCTCGTGGGATCTGTACGAGTACCCTTTGCTGCAGACCACGAACAGGCATTCGTGGGCCGTGAAAGCAGCGACGCAACTTGAGAAACCGCGATACGTCATTTTCGCGCTGCAAACCAGGAGGTCTAACAATTTATTGAAACACGCCTCCGAGTTCGATGACGGTAATCTCACCAATGTAAAACTGTACCTTAATTCAGATTTTTATCCCTACGATGATATGAACTTGGATTTTGAGAAGCGTAGAACAGCCATACTGTACGAGATGTACATGAAATTTCAAAAGTCGTATTACGGATGCGAGCGCGAGAGCGCGCTCCTAACGATGGAAGAATTCGACAAATGGGGCCCGTTCGTAGTGATCGACTGTTCTCGTCAGAACGAATCGGTCAAAAGTGCCACCGTGGACGTTCGCATAGAGTTTG
This sequence comes from Temnothorax nylanderi, assembly GCF_030848795.1. Taxonomy (NCBI): domain Eukaryota; kingdom Metazoa; phylum Arthropoda; class Insecta; order Hymenoptera; family Formicidae; genus Temnothorax; species Temnothorax nylanderi. Next base: position 78,776 of record NW_027249437.1, read on the forward strand.
CTTGCAAACGTAATATAGATTCCAATACGACAGCCTACTGTCTCATCATCCACGATCGCGTGATCGAGTACAATCCGCTGACTAACATAGTCCGTAAAATTGTGTAAAGAAAAAAAACAGAAGAAGAACGTATCTATTTGTCTGACGAAATCGCGATAAACGATAAGTTCAAAGAGAGGGAGTAGCGACTGCCCATAGACAAAGACGATGTTCATCGGTCGCGACGTAACAGAGGGGTAACGACTGTCCGTAGAGAGAGAGAGAGAGAGAGAGAGAGAGAGAGAGAGAGAGAGAGAGAGAGAGAGAGGGAGAGGAGAGGGAGAGGAGAGAGGGAGAGGGAGAGGGAGAGGGAGAGGGAGAGGGGAGAGAGGGGAGAGGGAGAGGGAGGAGAGGGAGAGGGAGAGGGAGAGGAGGGAGAGGGAGGGAGAGGGAGGGAGAGGGAGAGGGAGAGGGAGAGGGAGAGGGAGAGAGAGGAGAGGAGAGGAGAGAGGGAGAGGGAGAGGGAGAGGGGAGAGGGAGAGGGAGAGGGAGAGGGAGAGGGAGGGGAGAGGGAGAGGGAGAGGGAGAGGGAGAGGGAGAGGGAGAGGGAGAGGGAGAGGGAGAGGGAGAGGGGGGAGAGGGAGAGGGAGAGGGAGAGGGAGAGGGAGAGGGAGAGGAGAGGGAGAGGGAGAGGAGAGGGGAGAGGGAGAGGGGAGGGAGCGGAGAGGGAGAGGCGAGATGGAGGGGAGAGGGAGAGGGACGAGGGAGAGGGAGAGGGAGAGGCAGAGGGATAGGGAGCGGAGAGGGAGAGAGAGGGAGAGGAGAGGGCGAGGGAGAGGGGAGAGGGGTAGAGGAGAGGAGACGGGAGAGGGAGAGGGAGAGGGGAGGGAGAGGGGAGGGAAGAGGGAGAGGGAGAGGGAGAGGGAGAGGGAGAGAGAAGAGAGAGAGAGAGAGAGAGAGAGAGAGAGAGAGAGAGAGAGAGAGAGAGAGAGAGAGAGAGAGAGAGAGAGAGAGAGAGAGAGAGAGAGAGAGAGAGAGAGAGAGAGAGAGAGAGAGAGAGAGAGAGAGAGAGAGAGAGAGAGAGACGATGCCCGTCGACCGCGACGTACCAATATTCGTGGATCTGCAGGGATTCGTTATCCGCGATAAGTTCAAAGTTAAAGAAGTGGCCGTGCTCAGAAACGGAAAGGAACTGATTCACCAAGTGTTTTGCGCGCCAATGACGTGGGATCTTCTAACGAGAGCGGAAAAATCGCGGGCGTGCTGGTTGACGGCGAATCATCATGGTTTAAAATGGAACGATGAAGACGTGAATTACGTTCGGGCGAGAACAATCATTCGACGCGCCGTGTGCGACGGGCTGAACTGCGAGACGCTCAGGCTCATCTACGTGAAGGGCACTGAAAAGAAAGGATGGCTGGAGGAGATTCTCGGCGATGCCGTCGGTGAATTTAACGTTAAAATCGAGTCGATGGACATTGAATACGAGGACATCGGTCGACTGGAGACCCTCGGTGCGATACGATCTTTTCTCTGCGGACGCCACGCGAAGAATTGTGCCATGGAGAACGTATGCAAGTTACACGATTGGTGGGCGGAACGTCGCGCGCGTCTCGACACTCTGTAGCGCTGTGTTTGTCGAGAAAATTGTTTTATCCGTATGTTGTGAGCGCACAACGTATTCACGATAAAGTATGGCACCTGGCAACACCGAGGGCCGGATTACTGGGTAATCCGACCCTAGCGACGAGGACCGATGACGCGAAAGCCAGCACGCGTCGCGGTAATGACCATATATGGTCATTCGGGATATCACCAGCCCACTAGGACGTTGATCGCGAAGTCAAAATCGCTGACTGCTAAGTCAGCAATGCCGAGGCGATAAAAAGCCCGCCCTTCCAAGGAACGGCGGGCAGTCTAAGAACAGAGCGCGTACCGCGAGTCAATGAAACGTTAATTGTAACCCGCAAGTCAGGGTAGTGAATATCCACAAGTGTATTAATAAAACTATCCTTTATTAAACGTGACTGCTAACTAAATATCGCCAGTGTCCTCTCTCCCTCTAATCGGCGGATCCAAAGAACTCGGTGCCGGCCCTGATCTCCAATTCAAGGCGGCGGCACAACACGTATCTCGCATTAAAGAGAAAAATCATAATACGGTGACTTATTCTTTTTTAAACATTATCACATGAAATTTGAATATGTTTGATTATACTGGGAACAAATAACGACGATTTAGCGATGATTGCATATGACGATTAAATCGACGATAATTTTCCTCGGTATAAATTCACCGATCAGCGTTTATGATTGATTGTTCATATCTAGTTATAATATATATAATTAACTTACAGACATACTGACAATGAAACTTCTCATCATTACGATATCTTTTTTTTCGCTGATTCACGTAGACGCTCGTCGTCACCTCTGGAAGTCGCGGCCGCTAGCGAGGAAGTCGCAATAATATTTTTTCCCCATTGTTTTTTTTGTCTTTATTACTTTCCTTATATTATACATAGAAACCCGTATCTTAAAGCAATTAAATTTGAATGTGTTTGATTATACTGGGAATAAATAACGACGATTCAGCGATGATCGCATATGGCAATTCAATCGACGTTGTCGCTGCTGTCGGAAGCGACGGTATCATCATCTTTAGATATAATAACACGAGTGTTTTTTGACATTTCGTCAAATTTCTCGCTTATTCTTTGTGCTTCGAATTCTCGTTTTCTTATATCCATTAATGTTCTATCTATCAAATGAATACGCAAGTCCAATATTGATGATACACATTGATTTCTAATAGAAAAAAATTAAAGAAACATTAATCGCTTTATCGCGTCTGATTGATTGTGATGATGATGTAACGAATAGAAATAAAAAAATTATTACACTTACATCTGATCGAACAATTTCATCTTCTCCTCCATACAGTACTCCACTTCAAGGCAATTCGGGGTATTGCGTTTTATCTTTTCAACCTCCGTTTGCAATCGCTTGGCGCTTGCCGTCATTATTAATGTTTGATGGTAAGCCTCCTCCATTTCTTTTTTTATCAGATCGCAACCTATCATCAAATCTTTTATATCCTCCATCTCGAAAAACTTTGTTTAAAGAATAGTTAAGAACTTTGCTTAAAGAATGGTAGCTCGTAAAAAAAATAGAGCCCCTTATATACTCATTAAAGAGAAATCATTATACGGTGACTTATTCTTTTCAGACATTATCACATGAAATTTGAATATGTTTGATTATACTGGGAACAAATAACGATGATTTAGCGATGATTGCATATGACGATTCAATCGACGATAATTTTCCTCGGTATAAATTCACCGATCAGCATAGGCGTATATGATACTCATATCTAGTTATAATATACTGGAAGTCGCGGCCGCTAGCGAGGAAGTCGCCACCTCTGGAAGTCGCGGCGGTTAGCGAGGAAGTCGCGACCGCTAGTCACCTCCGGAAGTCGCAACCGTCAGCGTCTAGACGTCTAGACGTCTAGACTCTAGAACTCTAGATCGGCGGCGATGGTTAAAAAATAGGTACGCATCGTTTGATACGTCAGTCTCAGTCGGGCGGTGGCGCTTATCGTTTTCTCGAAGGGTTGAGGGAAAAACGCACCGGTCATTTTTTTTCCGCCCCTTTCTCTCTCAGCAATGTCATTCGCGCGCGTAATTGTGTGCGCGATTATTACCGTCGTTGCGGTAAATTGTAATTCGATTCAAGATGAGAATGAAAGTGTGATCCGTTATCTGCAAAAATATGGCTATCTGTATAACGACGGCGTGCAACGATTTTCTTCATCATCATCATCCGACAACACTACGCAGGAGTTACATCGAGCCATCTCGCTGTTTCAAGAAGTCTACCAACTACCCGGCGACGGTGAATTAAACGAAGAGACGCTGAATCGAATGCGTCAACCGCGATGCGGCGTCGAAGACATTTCGGAACGCACGTTCGCTCCGCTTTCAAACAAATGGCCAAAGAAACATCTCAAATGGAACTTTCATCTGGCCAACGAGTGGATCTTGAAAACGGCCCGGGCTGCGTTCGATCTGTGGGCAGCGAATTCGTCATTGACGTTCGAACGCAATTCGCTGAATCCCGATATTCTGATATCGTTTCGTGAAGGGCGTCACACGATGCTACACTCCCTACGAAACGAACTGTGTTCAGCTTCATTTAAGGGTCCCCATGGAGATGTCGCTCACGCGTTCTTTCCCACCGGAGAACCCAATTACGTCTCGGAGGTGCACGTGGACAAAGCGGAGACGTGGCACATACAGCTGAATAAGAATCCCCCGGGAACGTACAATTTACTTCAGACGCTGACGCACGAGATCGGTCACTCTTTAGGCTTGGCGCACAGCTTCCGCAAAGATTCGGCGATGTACGGGTTCGTGCCTGATGATATGTTTCCCGTTCAACTCAGTCTAGAGGACATTCTTTCCATTCAACATCTGTACGGCGCTAAAGAAAACGTTAAAATTCCAAAACTAGCAACGACGACACCGACGACTACCACAACGACAACGACGACTACCACAACGATAGCGACGACTACGAAAGACGTCGAGACGGATCTGTGCACCTTGCGAAACGTGGATACCGTACTGATAATGAACGGTCGAGTGTACATCTCACGCGATCGGTACATGTGGTCGATCGATATAGACGGAAAAACATACAAGAAGCCCTTGCTATTGACGAACCACATGAAATTTCTTCCTAAGAATTTTACGCGTCTAACGGCCGCGTATCAGACGCCCTCGGGCAATATCATGCTGTTCGCGGGCAATATGAGCTACATGATCACTTATCCGCGTGTAAAGTTAATGTCATCTTGGCCGAGATCCTACACAGATCTCGGACTTCCCGATGCGAACGCGAAGATCAACGCCGTGCTGAACACGAACGAAAGACGAACCTTCGTCATATACAACGATAATTTTGTGGGTGAGATAGACGATTGTTCGATGAATATCGTTAAGTTCTACCACATTGACACGATATTTCCGGGAATACCTCACAGCGTATCGTTGGCCTTTCGATACATCGACGGTAATCTATACTTCATCAGTAAAAACCGATTCTACAGATTCAACGAATTCACGAAAACCATAACGGCTTCCGACAAATTCGATCTGAGGATCCTCGGTATTACCTGCCCGAGAGACGGACTAATGACGCAACTGCGAGATCTATTGAGTCGATTCGTTCGAATTGACGCGTTCGTGAAGGAGACGTCGAATAGAGAAGAGGAAGAAAAACAGAACGATTCGACGTAACCACCCTTTTTTTTACGGTCCGCTCCTGAGAATATTAATGAAAGGTGGGGATTCATAATTTTTTTCAAACTATATTCCGCCTTGACTTCCCTCGAACGACTCATTCTCGCGTGATCCGTCATCCGCACCGCGACAACAAAGAAAAAAGAAAAAAAAAGAGAGAGATGTGCTCGACGTTACACGCCCCATATTTCGAACAGCGTCAATCCGGCGATGATCTCGAGAACGGCGTCGGTAGCGTGAAAAAGAAAAGAAGAGCCAACGAGCAATCGACGGAATTAGAGACTCCGTTTTCAATTCGAGGCAACGTCGACTCACGGAAAAAACAAAAAATGTGGTAAGTTTGCGGCGATCCCGTATCGCTCGCCTACGATATATATACTAGGTGCGCAACTAAGTTTCCGGGTTTCACACATAGATGGCACCAATAACACATGTACTCGACTTACATGTCTGAAGTTGTCTGAAGTTATAGCTTGGACATCTGTTAACAATAACCAGTCGTTATATAAACACATATCGCAACGCAAAAATATTTTTTCTAACAACGGAGATGTCGAGTTTTGTGCCAAATAAACAGCATTTGCGGGAAGCTTTGCTTTTCTGCTTTAACTTGAAAAAAAATGCAGCTGAAGCACGTCGTTTGCTTGAGGAGGCCTACGGCGAACATGCACCATCGAAAACTACCTGTGAAGATTGGTTTAAACGCTTCAGAAGTGGCGATTTCGACACTGAGGACAAGGAGCGCTTTGGTGGGACCAGAAAGGAATCGTGTACTATGAGCTGCTGAAACCGGGCGAAACTGTCAATGGGCATCGCTACCGACAACAACTGATCAATTTAAACCATACATTGCTCGAAAAACGGCCAGAATGGGACACGAGACACGAACGAGTGATATTGCAGCACGACAACGCTCCGTGCCATCGCAGTTCCATCGTCCAGGACACCATCAAAACGCTGAAATGGGATCTGCTACCGCACCCGCCGTATTCGCCAGACCTGGCGCCTTCCGATTATCAGTTGTTCCGGTCGATGGCGCATGGCTTGGCTGGGCTACACTTGACCAATTTCGAAGAAGTGCAAAATTGGTTGGATGAATGGTTTCGGTCCAAAGACGCGTCGTTTTATTGTCGCGGTATTCATGTATTGCCAGAGAGATGGCGAAAATGTATAGCTAGCGAGGGACGATACTTTGAATAAACCATTTTTTGTATTTTTCTTGAAATTTTCCATTTTTTATTGATCAAAAAAACCCGGAAACTTAGTTGCGCACCTAGTATATAACAATAATTTTTTTGTTCTCTTTCTCCAGTCACGACGACGACAGTACTTCGAAACGCGATGCCGAACGTCATCCGGTACGAATTCTGGAAAGAAGATACCTATTAACAAAAACGGGATATAAATTCATAGACGTCGGTATCACAGCCGTACTCCCCTGCTACGTGCACATCATCATAGGGGATTGCCATGGCAAAGAGATCGCGCTCTCGCCTGAAACGTGGAAAGAACTCGTCGATCAAAGCCGCGCGGTGTTGTCCCACCTGCAGCGCGGCAAGAACGAGCGCGCTCCACCACCGATGTGCTTCGAAAACGGAAATCTAAAATTACGATTTGGAAAGATTAATAATCTGTCGACCCTACGCCTAGAAACGCCCACAACTCGTCTGATCGTCTCGATGAACGCCGTGCTCCGTATGTTCAACCTCGACCTTTGCGTCACCCGCCTCGTGACCTCGTTGCGCGCGATTACCGGCATGATCGACGCAAAGCTAACGCGCTTCATCGCTATCGCGGTCACCGCGACGGATCCCGCGAACGTCCCGAGAACGATACGCGAGAGCGAATTTTTCGATCGCAATGATATCGTCGATTGCGAGTTAACCGTTCTGTGTTTTGAAAGTACAGAAAAATTGTTGTAACCCTCGTATCGTTTTAAAAATAAAAAAATTAAAAAAAATAACCGACAAAACTTCGTCCGTTACTGTACTTCCTATCCTCTTCTCCACCAATATTCTTTATATGTATGTTTCTTTTGATCGACACCCTTCATCGTTATCGCGATTACTGCATAACAGCGTAGAGTAGGGAATGCAGATATATGGTACATGTACATATATTCATCTCAAGATACACACATACGCGTATTTCTTTATTTATATATGTAACAAAAAAATATTTGTGATATATACAATACATATATCTTTTTTTTTCAAACGTCGCTCCGACCGCTTTCATAGACGACGTTCTTCGTCTCCTTCACAACCCCAGGAATCTTCCTCAAATCATCCACGGCTTGATCCAAAAACTGGCACAGTAATTGTCGTTTGCGATCCGTACGCGACAAAGTGGTCAAAATTTGAGATCGCAATTTCGCGTATCTCCACCATTCGCGCCTATCCTTGTTCACGATATCCTTCACGTCAAAGATGTCCAAACGGATCAACTGCGATCCGATCTCGCCAGGCGACCTCACGGTAAGCATCCGTCGATCCTTCATCCTCGATATATGCTGCGGCATACGTTCGAGGTTGCGACCCGACTCCGTCAGGTCGAACAACGCGTCGAGCCCACCGCTTCCTGCCTCCTCCTCGACCCGCTTCTCCATGCTGTACGAATGATCCGTCGAAATCACGGCGAGGATATCCCCTCCCGCACCAACGGATAAGCTATTGACGTATCTGTCGTGATAGTTAATCCATTCGTAATAGGTATCTTGTGTTATTAGGTCACTCACTAATGACGAATACAACTTCGGCGGAAGTTGATCGCGAATGAAATTGTACATTTCATTCTCTGTACAGGTAGGATTCTTAGGACCTTCCTTCAGCCAAATTTTATGGAGCTCTGTCAGCACGCTCTTTATGTTGCTACCCTCGCGCATACGACGTACGTTGCAATCGGTTCGCTTCGGATTCGTAGTCGCCAAGTACTTCGAGACGCTTGCGAGCAACAGTCTCAAATTCCGCGACGCCGGACATTCAGAATTCCAAACTTCGCGCAACAGATCGAGCAAAGTGAAAGTGATCAACTCAATATCCGTCGATGTGAGTTCGACTTCTACGACCTGATCCTGCAGATGCTCGTCAGACAACGAAATCAAAACCTCCGTATCTTTGAGTTGACTGTCCTTGAGTTGACTGTCCATGGCACTCTTTATCTCTCAATATAAACGTACGGCGCGAACAACGACTATCGACGTTCTCACGCTTTCGGAAAAAAAATTTAAACTTCAAACTAACAATCTAATTGTGGAAAGATTCGTAAAGTGTCTGTCGGGGCGCGGGGGAGGATGTGAAACGCGCGGGAAATGCCGTAAGCGGTATGGCGAGGGGATGGCGTCGGCAGAGGGGGCACCTATGACGTTGGATGACACGCGCGAGACGCGTGATCATACTTCGTCACGACTGCTTTCCTCCCTAGGGCGGAAAGTGAGGCGGTGCCCCTCTGCCGACGCCATCCCCTCGCCCACCGCTTACGGCATTCCCCACGCGTTCCACATCCTCCCCTGCGCCCCGACAGACACACCATGTTTTAGAATCCCTATAGCCTATCTACTTGCGTAGACCGATTTCTACTAGTTTTCGTTTTTACAGAGCACTGTTTTTCTTCAAAATAATATTTCAGTATCGCAATAACCTGTATGCTAGTCCACTAGAATAGGTAATATGAGACTTACATTAGTTATAAGATATTTGTTATCAGTGAGCATATCTTTATTATTTTGATAATAAAACTATGTACATAAATTATTCACTTGTATATTTGCACATTTTGCCAAGCAACTTTCCCCTCTTCATTAAAATATCTGCAGAATTCTTCTCGAATGTTAGCTGCGCGCAACGAATACGCTCTTGCTTGAGTACATCTAATGTTAGTAAATGAACGATAATCTGCAACATTGTTTCTCCAAGAGCCGTCTTCAATATCTCCGTCTGCTAGAAGCCGATCTATAAGTTCCTGTGTTATGTAAGTTTCTCGCTCAACATCATGTCTTCTGAGCCAGTTGTGAAGACATACAATTGCAATGAACCATTTTGATTGCATTTTCAACTTTTGCTAGAATTGGTCGTCTTAGCAGTCGCCATTGGCTAGCTAAAATGCCAAACACATTCTCGACCGTTCTTCGAGCAAGTGATAAACGATAATTATACAATCGTTTCTCTAATGTCATGTCTTTGCCTGGATATGGTCGCATCATGTAATCGGTTAGTGGAAATGCCTCGTCTCCTACCAATACGTATGGTAAAATTGGACCATCTTCATATAAAGCTTCAGGAGGTGGGAGATTGAATTCTTTGCTTTCCAATAACAGGCCCATGGCACTATTTTTAAACAGACCTGCATCACCCTGCCTTCCAGGGGCTCCAATGTCAACACAACGTATTATGTAATTAGCATCACTTATTGCAAGTAAAATAATGCTGTGAGTGCCTTTATAATTATAATATTCTGATCCCGCGTTGTCAGGACACTGAAACTCAGTGATCGGCAAAAAAAAAATTTTCATTATTTATTTTTTAATGTCAAAGCAATCATTAATAAGCCAAAATATAATATTAATTGCCAAAAAAATAAAAATTTTTTTCAACTTATTTTTATTTACCTAACAATTTGTAATTAATTTTAAAAAAAGATTATTTTTACAAAAATTATTAATATTTAACATTATTTTTTAATTCTTAGAAAATTTAATAATAAATCGAGAATTAAAACTAATTTTTCAAAAATAAATAATTAAATAAAAATAATTTCTAATTTTTCAAAAAATTAATAATTAAATAAAAATATTTTCTAATTTTTCAGAAAATTAACAATTAAATAAAAAATAATTTTTTATCCTTGACTCTGAAACAAGTTGTTTTGGCAAAAACAAGCATGAACATATGAGGTAACTGACAATATTACAATCAGAGATACTAGACAAGACGAAGAGAACATCATAAAGTTCTTGATTACACTTATTTTACACATTAATGATAAAGCGAAAAATTGTTTTAAGAATGCCAACATTCTTTGAACAACTAAGAAAATAATTGTGAAGATTGTGAGAAAATATATCTAATTATTAACCTAGTCGATATTTATTAGATTATATTAACCTTTAGAGGCCGGGGGTGGTCGAAATATCGACCACCCAAAAAACACAAGCTATTTGATGTTTTCAGGCAAAATTTGTGTGTTGAATAAGGGAAAAATAGTAAAAAAAAAAAAACTCTTCAAGTCCTTTTCCCGGCCTCTAAAGGTTAATGAGTATAAAGCTGTTGTTCTTAAATTTTCCTTCCCTTTGAATGTGCATATAACATACAATTTTTGTAAATTTATGAATGTATTCGAAGTTTCAATTTTATATTCAGAAGTACTAAATAAAGCGAAGTCAATGATTAAAAAATTATATTTATATTATCACACAGTTATCATAAAATCAGTCAACACGGCAATAAATGTGTACATATTTGACTTACAAGAATAATTTATTAACTATTACTTATATATTAATAGAGGAAAGTCCCCTATTATGAGACAGGATCCTAATATGAGATATGTTAATAGCCCAGTCAAATGGGTAAATCTCAAGGAAATAATACTAACTCCGCTGAAACCAGCGTGGAAGTGTGTCTTTTGGGGCTGTAATGAAGATACTAAAAGCCCACCCCCGTACCATTGTCGTAGCAAAAAGGGGGGTGCAAAAAAGGTCCCAAAAATTGGTTTTTTGCCAATAACTCAAAAAGTATCGCAATTAGGGAAAAAAGTGAAGACGTGAAAGTTGTAGAGAATTAAATTTCACACAAAAAAGGTCGGGAGAAAAATTTTGTACGACCAATTGCAGTCGATCTAGATTTTTTTGAAATAATAGGTATTTTATGAGAAATGAAAAACACGTGAACACGTCGCGCATTTTTTATCGATGGTTCAAAAATGGCGACTCGAATAAAAAAATAGTTCCAATAAAAGTGGTAGACAATTTAATTACGAACAATTTCCATTTTTTTTTTTTCGATACGATCAATATTGACAGAGATATGAATTTTTTAAAACATTTATTATCGCTCCTCGAGTATGATTTTTAGTGGTAAAATCGCTTGTATCTCAACATCTGTAAGTTTAACGCAAATATTACATCCTATGAAAGTGAAAGATAATTAAATTTCGAAAATTTTGATGTATATGCAAACTCATTTTGGATATATGCGTAGTACGATAATGCTAATAAACATAAAAAATTGTTTTTCTTTGTGGATTTTGTAAAAAAAAAGTCACTTTTGGTTAGCTGTAGGTCAAAATGTCTCTCTACATTTTTTGAAGAGAATTAAATTATCTTTAAAACGGCGTTTGGTTCATCTTCGTACGATCATTTGTTAACAAGTTACAGCTGTTTAAAAATTTCAAGACAAATACAATTTCATACCAAATTAATAATATATTGCAAAAATACATGCGTAATAATTTTTTAAAAATTGGATTTCACCTATTTTTAGTAGTTTATATGTGTGTGAAAGTAATGCAGCACTGTAAGTTCATCGAAAGGTATGATTTCTTTAAAAAAAGAACCCTCGAAAAGTGGTGTTTTTTAAAGAAATTATGCAAAAGTGGTATTTGTATTTAGTTTTTTGCATGTATCTTCTTTTCTATTGATTTTACGAAGAAATTTCATCCGATCAAAATTAAAGCTGATAAAATTTCCTACAAAACTGATACTTTGATATTCGATTTGTAATAAGTAGTATTATGAAACGGACAATTGAAAATGCTCGTGATTTTGAATTTGCAGAAAAATGAAATTTTGGAGCATTTGCAAAGTTAAAAATAATGCACTTAACAAATTTTTATAATTTTTTCAAGTATTGGAAGTTATTCTGCATACATTTAGGTGTCATTCAGTACCGCTGCGATATTTTTAGGACGAATAGTACACAAGAAATGGCCTGGCGAGCAGGTATAGTCGGGCTTCAGTGTGGGGACTGTGGGGTCAGTTATTCGTTGAATTCCGAGTCGAAAACATCTTACTGTGCGTTCTGTGAATATCACATGCTGTTGTATACAAACATTAAAATATTTTAACGTGTCGTGCATGTCTGTGCACGTGCAAAACAAATTGCACAGCATCTTGTGGGTGTAAAAAAGCCAGGCTTAAATGTTCTGATCTCTGTCTGAATTGTGTTGAGACTGGTTGTTTCAATTTATATCAAATTCCGGCAGGGAGCGATTCCGACAACGATGAGGACATACAAAACGAAAATGAGGAAGAAACTATATAACTAATGTACATACTACTGACTTTTCAGTCTGTAATTATTTCGTACGTTTGTAATAAAATCCAGTGACAATTACAATTTTGTGCACTTCAATATATATAATATATACCAATTTCGAGTAATTTTAGATTTTTTAGCAGTATACAATATTAAAATTACAATAAAACATGTAAAAATATCGAAGAAACTGCTACAAATTATTACAAAGTGAGGGCAAAAAATTTTCTTCCCTGGAAGACACTACGACACAAAGGGTTACTTGCAAACCATTATATTTCATTAAGTTATCATAAATTATGTACACATTATTCATAATTCACATATTATTAATGATTAATTAATTATTATTTCATTTAATACCATTTATTGCGATAACGCTTTTCAGTCATATTGACCGCGCGATAATAAATGTTTAAAAAATTCATATCTCTGTCAATATTGATCGTATCGAAAAAAAAAAAAATGGAAATTGTTCGTAATTAAATTGTCTACAACTTTTATTGGAACTATTTTTTTATTCGAGTCGCCATTTTTGAACCATCGATAAAAAATGCGCGACGTGCTCACGTGTTTTTCATTTCTCATGAAATACCTATTATTTCAAAAAAATCTAGATCGACTGCAATTGGTCGTACAAAATTTTTCTCCTGACCTTTTTTGTGTGAAATTTAATTCTCTACAACTTTCACGTCTTCACTTTTTCCCCTAATTGCGATACTTTTTGAGTTATTGGCAAAAAACCAATTTTTGGGACCTTTTTTGCACCCCCCTTTTTGCTACGACAATGGTACGGGGGTGGGCTTTTAGTATCTTCATTACAGCCCCAAAAGACACACTTCCACGCTGGTTTCAGCGGAGTTAGTATTATTTCCTTGAGTGGCCAAAATTTCAGCCCATTTGACTGGGCTATAAGCTAAAAGGCCCTATATAGGCCCCATCTGTTGATCCCACCATGAAAAAACTCCGCCATCTCATATTAGGATCCTATCTCATAATAGGGGACTTTCCTCTATTGTATAAACGTATCAGCAGATACAGCGTATTTATTCTCCAAGAAGTTTTCAATCAAGATTATTTATCATATCTCATTTATATAATACTCTTTAAGGCTCCTGGTCCCTGAGCCGAGAACTCCGCGTTGACGATGGCGACGTACCGTCGCGGTAGAAATAAGAACTTTCTCCAATGGAGAATAAGCGAGAAATGTTGAGAATTGACACGTTGAGAATTCTTGCGTAGTATTTGCAAATAAAAAGATATTTGCTTAAAATAACACTATAGATCACTTCAGTACACTTCGAAAATACGCCGAGTTGAAGTTAAATCTACCCCTTTCTAAAAAATTAGTAATATATTTTCTAATAATTATCAAATAATTTACTTTTTAAAAATTACTAATTTTTCAAAAAATTAAAAATATTTTTTCCCAAATAAGTAATTTTTTAAAAAATTGACAATTTATTTTATATAATTGCCAATTTTTAAATTATAAGAAATATATTTCTGATTATTTATAAATTTTTCAAACAAAGTATTACATTTTCAATTAATAAATAATTTTTTTAAATTTAGAGCTTAGTATTTTATTAATTACCAATTTTTTGTTAATTAAAATTAAAAACATTAAAATTTTTTATTTTTGATTAATTACAAATAACCGCCGATATCATTACTAAAAACAGAATTTTTGCCGATCACTGCTGAAACTATATTATTATAAAGTACAGTTAGTTTGCCTCAGTGAATTTATTATATACATAATTGTTTTCAATTTAAGAATTACTTGAATGACAACGTGCTTTCCATCAATCGCACCAACACAGTGAGGGAACTTCCATCTATTTTCGAAGTCGTTTGCGATTTCTTTCCAGTCGTCTGTGTCACATTGTGACAGTACAATTGGATATAAACGCTCCCAGATAGCAGAACATGTTTCACGTATAATCCGTGTAATGCTACTTAACGGTATGACATCTTTGTACATTCGTAGGTGCCGGAGCGTGCGATTGGAGATGCCACGAAGATGTAACGACCTGTGTCGCAACGAGGGAAGGAAGGACGCTTGGGGGACGCTGGACGGAGTGGTTGGCCGACGGGCGAGTCACCGGGGCCCGCCGCGGCGGTAGCGCATGGAAGGTCTCGCACGGCATATCCCTGGCCCCGCCGCAGCACAACGAGGGGTGCGACATCGCGATGCAGCGCGGGTGGACGACCCCGGACGCCTCCTCCGACGGTACCAAGGGCGCTCAGCAGCATAGCCATGGCCTGGCCAGCCTGGTTAAAACTGAGATGGGCCCACATACGTGACAGCCGATTGAAAGGGCCGCGGAAAAGCGGCGGACATGGTGAGCGGCGCCGCGAGCAGGGCGGCACGAGCGGCAAATCGGCGGGGCGGAAAACTGCGAGCTTGGAGCGCATGCGCGGGGGCCCAGCGTGGTCCCGCCGAACCGGCCACTCATCACTGTCGAACCAGCCGTCGTCGAGGAGCCACCCCCGGAAAAGTGTCCCGGCGCAGCCGACGCAGCAGCGAGCAACAATATGTAAGATCTCCGCTCCGGTACTACCGCGGTAATTAGGGCTCGATCTCGGCCACGACCCGATATTGATGATTGCAGATATCGATTGGATTATCGCTTGTATCGATTAGATTATCTTCTGCATGCGGCTACCGGTTCTCGGTATTGCGAATGTCGATCACTGTATTTTGGTAGAACGTAAGGTTGCGGGGTCGGCCGAGATAGAGCCCGGAAAGTATTAGAAAGCCCTCCTCGGAAGCTCTTAGGCGGTCGACAGTCAATTCGTGTTTGTCGTGTATTGTTGCGTGTATCGTATGTCGTGCTTATCGGGTATTGTTGCGTGTATCGTATGTCGTGCTTATCGGGTGTTGTTGCGTGTATCGTATGCGTTGTTGAGAATTTGTCGAGATAAGCGTTGATGCGTGTCGCGAATGGAAACGTGTCGCGGGAGGTACCTTGCGGGAGATATTACGTGTACTCGTGCAGAGCCTCGCGGATACTTTGCGTCGTTCGTGCGGGCAAGTATCGTCGCGCTCGCTCGACGGGAAATCTCGCGGACGTATTGAGTGAGATATTGCGTTGTATTCGTCTTATTGTGTATTATTGCGTGTTGAGGAGCTCGCGTATGTTTCGAGTCGTTATTCGGGCGGGCAAATGTCGTCGCGCTCGCTCGGGCGGGAATCTCGCGGAAGCATTGCGTTGTTGCGGCCGCGTGAAAGCCGCGGCCGACATCGTGTGTAACCTGTTAAAACGTGGTGCGCGTAATCGCACCTGGCGCCCATTTAGAGTGTGAGATGCGTGATTATCGAGAGTCACGGTTTCGCGAGTAGGATGTATGACGTTCCCACAGAACTCTATCTGAAATATATCATTATTATTTTTATTGTTTAATCTGTGTTGATTGCGCTGCGTCTCCTCCCCACTTTCCTTCCGTAACCGACACCCTGAGTTAGCGTTCACGTGATATACATGCGTGTGGGCCGGAAATCGAGTTTTGTCGAGAAAGTAGAATCGCGGATACCGCGGAGCTACCGCCTGTTTAGTAGTTAATTTGCGGCAGCGCCCCTTCGGCTAGCGAGACCGAAGGAAAACGGGTCACAAAGATGTCATACTATCTCCTGAGGCACGATATCTGTTAATATAATAAAAAATATATAACTGCTTTGATATGTACTTATCAGATTGCGTTTGTCATAAATTACAATATACATTATTGTTAGTTAATATGAGTTAGTTATACACATACCTTATAGTCACTATTAAACGTTGCTCTTCATTTATTGGTTCACGCAAAACATCAAGTTTCTGTATATCGTGTCCTACTATTGACAACAGTTCTTCAAAGTGTGTGGCTGTCATTCTTGTATAATTCTGGAAACGAAGATCTTCCAACCTCACATTGGGCAATGTTGCATGATAGAATCCGTGTCTTTTTCTTTCTGCAAATATTTTTGACACCCAAACCCTCTTTTTTTTCTGTTTTGCTCTTATTGTATTTGCAATTAGTGATATTACTGCAATTAACTCAACGTTTTGTTTGTGATATTTGTGATTGATAATGCTATTGCATTCTAACAACCACTGGTAATACCGATAATTAATAGACATTTTGTAATGTCTCGCAATTTTCCTTTTTCCTTTGAATAGCTGGGAGATATTTCGAAGTTCAGCTATCCTATCCTATAGAGGGTTTCTTGGCACGGCGTGGATGGGTTCCTCGCTTCAAGCCATTCGAAGTTCAGCTGACAGTTTAAATTAATCCTGCGTTTCAGCTGGTTTCAGCGTCAACTCAGTAAATATAACTACGCATGCGCTCAACGCTTGACGCTCGACGCTGGACGCTTGACGCTGCCATGTAAAGGCACCTTAAAGTCTGACCCAGCCCCTTGGATCTCAGAAACAGCTTTAGATATGGAAAAATGTTTTAGATAAAAGTTGTAGGATATTAAGGAGGACAGATGATAAAAATATGGAATTGACTTTGAGCGATTTTTTCAAGGCCAGGTCAATGTAATCCATATTTTCTTAAATGGAATCTCCATTTTTTATTACATATTCTTGTAGCCCTTGTCAAGACGTTTTCAAAACACTATAACAAAGCTTTCTTTTATTAAGAATTTCTTGAGATATTTTAAATTTTGTCATGATACTTTTAATATAAAATATGAAATATCTCGTAAAGTATTCACTACTATATCCTATAACTTTTATTTGAAACATTTTTCCATATCTAAAGCCGTTTTCAAGATCCATGGAGCTGGGTCAGACTTTAGAGATACCCTGTGTAAAGCGCCGACAATACATATAAAAATTTACAAATATAAATCCATTTTCAGACAAATTTAGACTACTTATGCGTTTTAATTACATATTTGATGTTATTTAGCAAGAGAGCAACGCAGATTTGGTGGTACAAAATATTTCTGACTGAACTGTGAAATTTACTACGTTTAGGTTAGGTTGTAACCGGACACGGCTAAGTGACGGCTCAGATTCGCGAAATATATGAAATTACTGCCCGGTCGCCACTCGGTTTAACCAGAAATCTACCGAGAAGGTTTAGTTTTCGTTTCTCGTTAAGAATAAATTCCAATATTAACCATCTTTTCTGTTTCAGGTTCCCGCCTTCGATGGATCACCGCTGGACAACGATGGACCACCAACGATGTGACCTTGGATCGCCGCTGGACAACGCGTCAATTGGATCGCCGCTGCTGGACCTCCCCGGATCCTCGCCTTACCGCATACCGGATTGCCGCTGTGCAATACTGGATCGTCAATTGGATCGCCGCTGGACAACGAATGGATCGTCAACGCTGGATTTGGATCGCCGCTGGACAACGATTCGTCGATATCGAAAGATCAGGTAAGTATCAGGTAAGTATTCACTAACTTTAGACACTTTTGTTTTATGTAAATTAATGATCTTTTATTCTTCGATCACTTTACAGTAACACTTTGATTTCAGGATGGCCTTATAGACTTGATGACCAATACGAGAATCTTAGTTTCACAATATTCGTTTCACGCTCTAACATGTTAGACAATAATCGCGGATGGTAGCGATGTGCGCGGCTAAGTGCCCGATTGTATTCAGAGGACTCTTTCTCCCGACACGTCCGTACGCGTGTGCCTCTGTCGAGCAACTCCTCGAGCTTCGCTCTTCGCTCCGTCTCGCTGACCCGTTACGGCTTCCCCCACCACGGCTCGCGCTCGCCTTTGTCTTCGACCCTGAGTTCGCATTCCCGTGTGTTTACCGTTCTCGGGCTTCAGCGTTAATCGTTTTTCTGCGCATTCCAACCTATTTACCTCGGCCGTGTTGATCTGCGGAAATTTCCGCTCGCTGCCGGTCGCACATTCTATAAGCCGTCGCAATACATTTTCGCGGTTTCAATCTTAATGCTATACGTTGTTAATTTTCGCAAATCGAACATTCTCGACGCTTCACGCTTTACAATATCGCGTCTGATTTGCGATGCGGTTCCCGGATTACAATATTTTCGGCGTTCGTTATCCCTGAAATGACAGTCGTTATTTCCGGAATGTCGGTCGTTCCCTCCGGATCTTAAACCTATTTTCCGGTCGATGCGCGTTCGCATACCGGCTCCCCGGGGCGTCCTAAGTCGATATCTACTCGCATCCTTCGCGTCCGATCCCCGGCTCCGTAGTTTCCGGTCCCGGTGTCGGCCGTCGACGGGAATGCCTCCGGCGTGTTCGTCGGCCTCCCCTGAACATGTTTCCGTCGCTACTTTTCGGAGAAGTCGTCAGGTTCGCGTTTTCGCGAGCCCCGGTTCGGACTTTGACGCCGACCCCTTGGTAACGTTCTGGGGACCCCCCTCGGTCCTCCCGTGAGGTCTCTCCCCGTAGAAGTTATTGGCTCGCGTTTTCGCGGGCCCCGGTGCGGGCCTCGACGCCGACCTATGCGCGACGCTTGTTAGGGCGTCCTTGACCTGTTAGCGTTGCGACTTCTTGCGGAAGTTGTCGGGTACGCGCTTATTCGACCCGGTGGTCGGACTACTCCGCGGACCTCTCTGCACGCTTATTACGAACATTCTGCACGCGCTCGTGCCGTCATTCACCGGCGCTACCCTTTGGCTCGCGTATTCGCGGGCCGCTATCATATTCGCATTCCCGGTCAGGCGTTGCGCGCTCCCCGATTTCCCGAGATAACTCGCGGTAATTGTATTACATAAAACCAAAAGAAATTGCTTCACCGACGGTGAAATTCTAACATCGGTCGAACCAATGACGCAAATTTATTACTAGATTGCAAAATTATTACTAGATTGCAAAAGCCTCTAACTGTAATGAACGTGGTTTACTCGCACTTGTATGAAACGGATATCTAGCTAGTATGACGCGCGACTTAATCTACTTACTATCTATGCTAATATATATGTATATACGTTATGAAACCCATCACCAATCATTTTTAATATATTTATTTATTGAATGAACATTTCATCTTACGGCCTACCGCGGTGTCTCAATTTAAACGACAATGCCTTTCGTTACGGCAATCCTAGTCTAAAATGTCTCTTTCTCGCGGTCGTTACTTCCGCCGGCCGGTCGTTACCTCCACTCACTTACTCGGCGGTTTTGTCCTCGGACTCGCTGTCGCCGCTCGGGCTGCCGAATTCATCTCTCTCGGCTGGCCTGGTAGCCCTTGTCGTCGTCATCATATTATCGCATTTGCTAATCCATCTCGACCATAACTCGTTATTACACTTGGTAGATCAAAAGAAAATCGCGCTTGTATACCCCTCCTATACTTGGGGGGTAGGAGTTACTACTCTTATAACAGTAATGATCAATATACTACGAAGGCAGAAACAGTCAGCCCGAACATTAATATATATCTATATTTACGTGAAAACGAGTGTATCATCGGAACAGGTAATCGGTCAAAAGTAATTGTCATTACACGTATAACGAAATGCAAAATGTCAACCAATGAAAAAGAAAATAACCCATAATTTTTCATTCCTACGCGCTACGGCCCGTTGGCCGTCGCATTTACCCGTCGCATGGGTATTTCGCCTTCTTTACTCGCTCTTATTTACCGCGCTGTCCTCGCTCGGGTGTGTGGTCGGCTCCTGTGGCTGCTCGGAAGGGTGCGGCTGCAAGGTTAGGTAACGTGATAGCGTTACTTCTATAGTGTTACGTCCAACCCCAGGATTAGGATAAGAAAAACTGGGAAGCAAAGGAAAGGCTAACCAGAGGGGTCGGGGTAAGGAAGGACGCAACTAGATACTTGCAAATGTCGCTCGCAGGTACACGCTCTGAGGCGCGTGACGCGAGCCGGACGCACTTTCGATGGCTCAGGAAGGGTCAACGTCCGTAGGGACGGTAGGACGCCTTCCGTGAGCGGTGCGACCGTCGGTCCTCTTTCGAGTCAGGGAATTCAATCCCTTTAACTCAGGATCGGACCTAGTGCGATTTCGAGAGGGAGATGGTAGTGGGTGAGGTCTTAAGTTATAAATGAGTGCAGATTGAAATTAATATTTAACATAAGATAAACATTTATTACAATAATATAAGCTAGGTAAACAATAAATGAGAATTAGGGCAAAATAAAATTGAATACATTTATAAGTGTGAATGTCGGATATATGTGTAACGTGTGTGTGTTCTTCGGGGGTGATACATTGGTGCGGGGGTGATCGGGCAGGATTCTTGAAGGGGAAACCTATTTGGAAATGGACATCCTACCCGCTATTATTACATCGAGATCGGCATTGAATTACATAATGGTTTAATTAACTGTGCGTGTGGTGTATATGTGTATTTGAAACTAAATTAAGTCGCAATTAAATTAAGTTGCAATAAAATATAAAGAGATGTTCGCGGGGTGGAAACAGAGAGACAAGAATTTATGCATGGAAAATAAGGATACCGCCATTAAAATAAGGTTAAGGTTATTTAAGGTTTTAGGACGTTTGATTTTACTGATTCCATAACCAGCTTGTTCCGTCGATTCCGTCGATTTAATTGACGTTTAATAGGGCATTATTGTAAATATAATTCGTTTAATTTAAAATAACTAAATATTATGTTGGATTTTACTTAGGCATGAGAAAAGAGATTACTCCGAGTCCGTTGATAAATCAGCTAATTCGGAAGTAATAGGGAAAGGAGATTACTCCGAGTCCGCCGATAAATCAGCTAATTCGGAAGTAATAGGGAAAGGAGATTACTCCGAGTCCGCCGATAAATCAGCTAATTCGGAAGTAATAGGGAAAGGAGATTACTCCGAGTCCGCCGATAAATCAGCTAATTCGGAAGTAATAGGGAAAGGAGATTATTCCGAGTTCGCCGATAAATCAGCTAATTCGGAAGTAATAGGGAAAGGAGATTACTCCGAGTCCGCCGATAAATCAGCTAATTCAGGAGTAATGAGAAATCAAAAGGGGCTAGAAGATTTGAAGAAACATGTACCCGAGAGACTTTCCGAACACAAGAAAATAAGGGTAATAAAAAGAAGTGTGTATACGACTTACTACTTGGCGCTGATCAAATTGAAGTAGAATAGCTGGATCTCTTTGGGCCCTGTGGATAGGCTCTCGTCGATACTCAATGAGTTTAAGTTCGCGCACAGAATTTAACTTAAAATTTAAGATCGGATTTGAATGTGATACAGGATACTGTTCGTAAAACGGAAGAGAGGCGAAGTAAATTGAACTAAAGAAATGAACCGGAGGGAAGAGAATTTGATCTAAGAGATGAACCGGGGCGAAGAAGTAAACTGTCTGAAGAGGAGCTGAACTAAGAGAGCGAGTCCCGTGATGTCGCGATTTATATAGGAAAGTTCCAAGGATGGAAAGGGTGGATTTCGTTGTGGGAGGTGTCTGGTTTTTGTTTTGGGAACTTCTGGTTGGCGGGATGTTTCTAATTTGTGTTTAAAAGATTTCTTATTGGGCGAGATGTTTCTCATCAAAGAGGTAGATTTTTAAGTTTTCGCCTATCCTAGAGAGCTAGAAACGGTTATCGATTTTTCCGGTTTTTCATTGGTGAGTCCCCTTGTAAGGCCCCCACTGTCTTATTGGGGGTGCAACCCATCGCTTCTTCAAGTGACTCATTTGTTTTCGACTATCGCCGATTTCTCTTTTATTAGGGTCCCTTATTTATCTCGCGACCCTGTTTTTGTGTTGACAGACGATGCATACCTCTCAATCTTAATAGTAGGTACAAGGCAAACAGAAACTTCCGCCACGTGTATTTACAGGCACGTCCTAGGCTTTGTCTCTGTTTGTCGGAAACATTGTACGAGCAATTTTAGAAAGCTCGCTCGATGCAATAAAGATCTTCATCAACTCTGTCTGGGATTAAGGCCCCTTTTGGCGCGTCGTGTCGCCGGGTTTATAATTATGGGCCAGACAAAGCTGATAAAAAATCCGATCGCATATGCCCCGTCTGTCAGTAGTTTATTCTGGAGGATCGCTTTGTCGCCTAGCCAAATAGCTAATTGTAAAAAAAAGGAATGTGCCGTCCGTGTAATAACCGTCCGTGCTCAGTTTACTTATCTTAATCTTAAGGCCTATCTTAGGCGCATAGGAATTTCCGCGAAAAATAAGTTTACTATAAAACCCCGTTTACGCGGAGAAATTATCGTAAGTTACAATTGAAGTAACGCGCGTGTAAACAAAATTATGCCATGATTGAGGTTATTCGATCTTGATTGTGGAAACTGCATATATATAAATTTTAATAGGTTAAAAGGATCTAACTCTTATATATCATTATAACGATATAAAGCCAACAGCACACAATACGATTTTTAGATGTAAAAAAAGAAAAAGGATTACCTTTGATATAAATAACGTATAATTTTCAACGTGATCGATATGAGATCCCGGCCTGCCCGGCTATAGAAGGAAACAGAAAAAGATCGGGATCGGAATTACATACAGATGGCGTTAGCATAGAGAGAGCGAGTACAAATAAGGATAGCATATGGATGTACAAACTTGTCCATTTTGGGATATTCGTAGAGTGTCCACAAATGTATATCCTATGGATATGTTTATAAGGTCCATGGACATCCCGACAAGAAATGGACATAAAACGTACATCCATAGGATATCCTGTGCTGTCTGGATATAGATTCCTGCGAGTTCTCTTCGGTATTAAGTCGGCTCCCGAGACTTTTCAAGAAATGATGACAAAAATTCTAGAAGGAATCAAAGGAGTGGAAACTTCGATAGATGACGTCGTAATTTACGCACCGACACTAGAACAGCTGCCTTAAAGGACGAATAAGGCACTTCGAAGATTGTACGAAGGAGAAGCCTTCACTGACGCACAGTACAATTGCGCACGTTGCAATTGCACACAGTGCTATTGGACACATAAAGTTGCGCACCGTTTGATTGAACACGTTTCAATTGCGCACAGTTCGTTTGGACACATTTCTTTTGCGCACAGTTCAATTGCGCACCGTTTTTTCGCGCACCGTTCAATCGGGCACCGTTCAATCCCGCACAGTTCTTTTGCGCACAGTTCAATTGCGCACCGTTCTTTCGCGCACCGTTCAATCGCGCACAGTTCAATTACACACAGTTCAATTGCGCACCGTTCATTTGCACACAGTTTGTTTGCACACAGTTCGATCAAGCGTACATGCTAAGTTGTAAAGGAGGTCCACCCCGCCTACCGGCGGAGGTAGGTACGGGAGGGGGGCCGGAGGCCCCCCTTGCACCTCCCCGCGCGCGCGCGCGCATGTGTGTGTGTAGTAATTTTTAAATGCGCTTGATCGAACTGTGTGCAAATGAACTGTGCGCAATTGAACTGTGCGCAAAAGAACGGTGCGCAATTGAACTGTGCGCAAAAGAAATGTGTCCAAACGAACTGTGCGCAATTGAAACGTGTCCAATTTGAACGGTGCGCAACTTTATGTGTCCAACATCATCTTGTCTCTTTTTCTTTCCATACTTTTTTCTACTGCCTTCTTCAAGTTTTCCCATACGTCCTCCACTTCTTCTCCCTCTACCTCTTTTCCTTTCTCCTTATACTTCTTAATACTTTCATCGTCCCATTGTATTACTTCTTTTGTCTTCTCTTGAATCTCCTCTTCTTCTCTTTCTATTCCTCCCCTGATTTCTACCTCCAAAGGTTAGTGATCCGACTCTACTCTTTCTCCAATTGTTAGTTTGTTTGTCCTATCCCACGCCTCTCGATTCACCACGATGTAGTCCACCACCGATGCTCCTCTACCTCCCGAATACGTCCATTCTCCTTTCTCATCACCTCTCATGTTTCCGTTCCCTACCTCCCATCCCCTTTCCTCCAGCATCCCTAAAAATTTTTTTCCCTCTTTATTTACTACCTCACCCTTGGAGCTTTTCCATCTTTCCCTATCATTGTCCCCCTCGTAATGCTTTCCTCCCCCCCCTATTCTTGCATTAAAATCCCCTCCTATACATAGAATTTCCTTTTACCTTCCTTCTACTATTTCCTCTAACCTTCTTCGTAATGTTTTCAGTTTTTCCCCATTATATACCGTTATTATTCTCCATATTTCCCCTTCTATCCTTAACCTCCTCTCCTGCATTCCAGATTCTACTTTATTACTACCTATCTCCTCTATCCCCTTTCTTACACCTGTTATTATTCCTCCCTTCGCCCTACCTTTACATTTCTCTCTAATCGCGTATTGGCATTTCCATACAAACTTCTTTGACATATTCCTCTTTATCTTCTCCTACTCCTTCTCTTCTACCCACGTTTCGCATAGTCCTATGATGTCAAATTCTTCTATGTATTCACAGAATCCGTTGTCCTTATTCCTCTTCAGCCCTGCCACATTCCAGAAAATCATCTTTAGTTCTGAGCTTGCTTCTCTGTTTCCATTTCCTCCCCTCTTCCTCTTCCTTTTGTCTCCCTTTGTGTCCCTCGCACTTCTATTCCTTCCTCTTGGCCGGTTTTTGAAAATTTTCCCTTTTCCTTATTTCCTCTGCCTCCTCGTTCCACACATACATCTCTTTCTCTATGTACATTTTTCTGTATCCCATTTTTACCTTTTTTCCTTCTACTCGTTCTTTTCTTGCCCGTTCTCTTAATTTCCTTTGCACATCTCTCTCCTCTTTCCTCAAGTCGTGATCGATGAATATATGTTTCCACCAAACAATTTACTCTTCTGTTTCATTATTGCTTCCTTTCCCTCCCAATCTTCCATCTCTACTATTACTATTTCCATTTCTTCCCTTCCTACCACTTGAACACCTTTTACATTTTCTTTAGTACCAAATTCTTTTTCCAAAAATACTTTAGCCTCCTCCTTTAAACTGTTCTTCCCCTTCTTCAATCCTCTTATGATTATGTTGTTCCTTCTTTCTTTCTTCTCTTTCTCATCCATTATTCTTTTTAGCTTTCTCACCTCTTCCCCTATCTCACCCGTAAACTCCGCCTTATCTCTTTGTCTATGCTCCTGTCCTTTTCTCTTCCCTATCCGTTCCGTCACCTTTTCCGTTATTTCTTCTATCTTTTCTTCCATCCTCTCTTTTCCTCCGCCTCTTTGTCTCTCTAATTCCTTTACTCTTTCTTCTAATTTCCCTATCTTCTTTTCCATTCTTCCTTCCTTAACCTTTCAGCTCTCCTTTAATTCTCTTGTCTTTTTTCTTATCCCAGGTAGCGCAATAAATTCCTAAAATATTCCTAAAGTTTTCTTCTTTCCTGAACTGTAATTCTTTAAGAATTCATAAAAGTATACTTTAAGAATGATTTAGGAAGTTACATGCACCATAATTCTAGTTCCCGAAAACTTCTTAGAGTGTTCATTTTGAATTATTTCCTATCAACAAAATGTATACATTATGAATTCAAGAGGATTATCGTTTGAGAACAGAGAGAGGATTAAGGGTGCGTTCGGGAAGACGCTATTAACGCTAGTAGCGACATTTTATCTTTTTGGCAGCGACCAGGCAGAACGTTCACCTTATTCGGAATCGGAAGCTCCCCCGAGTCCCGAGACTGCCAAGTATGAATTTTGAGTGTTCCCTCTTTGATCACTTCTCACGCCGGTGATAGCACGTGTTGAAATGTTAATTTCTGTTCACTATGTTCACGATGTTTATATGTCCTACGGAAAAATTAACATTTAAACTGCAAAAGCTTTGACAGTTCCACTGCAGTACGCGGAGAGACTTAGCTATCAGTGAACAGAATTAGGTGTTAAAAACGTATTGGAAGACAAAGTCTTGTCTTTGACCTTAGCAAGATTAGAGAGAGCTTGAATTAACACAGAATCATTATCAAAGAGATTTAAAATTTGATTAATCTTATCAATTTCAGGACATTTTTTCGAGAGCGATTTATGTTCGCCACAACAATTTATACAAGATGGGGGGGTTAGGGCAAGAAACAATTGACACTTAGCGTTATTTTTGCAGAATTTAGTCAAATGGTTTTATTGACCACAATTGAAGCATTGCCT
Source organism: Temnothorax nylanderi (assembly GCF_030848795.1). NCBI lineage: Eukaryota > Metazoa > Arthropoda > Insecta > Hymenoptera > Formicidae > Temnothorax > Temnothorax nylanderi. The sequence goes on from NW_027249437.1 coordinate 105,266, forward strand.
AATGGTGGGAATGTAAGGTAGCATATTCAGTCTTGATCTCCACAAGAAAACGTGCGAAGGTACTGAGGACGCTCTAAAGCTTAACCTAATAGATCCCAGATAGCCAAGCGTGATAGAGCATATTGAGCAAACTAATGCATTGCATGTGTTTTCATATATTTGCTGTAAATTTGCTGACATCGAAATAGAATACGTTACAAATACAGCTACATGACTGCTTATACATGCAATCAGTTGACGCAATTTCAAGAGCAAACGGTCCGCAATATTGGTACGTTATGTTGTCTGCAACATGTCAGCAACATGACAGCAATGAATGATTCATCGTTCCATCTTGAGCATCATGATGCAAACGTGACGGCAACAACACATATATAATGATTTCCATCCGTTATTGTGTATATGTCATCAAGCTATAAAGTTTTTTAATTGTATCTCGTTGCTAACGAAGTATTGACAATATGAAATTGTCACAAATCCCTCACAAATTGATGCTGTCACGTTGCAATTGCAACGTAGCAATTTGCTGTTAATAGAAATATAATTCATATGAGTTCAACCCGACAAGCATAATGCTGTCTCACCTTGTCCCGAGTTTGTCAAAATTAGTTGCATTAACGACAAGCTGCTTGTTGGCAACATGGCAGCAAACTCACAGCATTTGGCTATCTGGGATGTTGTATTTACTAACGAGGGCACTCCATTCAAAAAAGCGTTGCGCTTGAGCCGGTAGATGTCCTCGCTGTCAAATATCAAGTTCGGATTACCGACTCTTAACTCAGACAATATATCTTCGTTGGTAAAGTGGATCGGAATGCCTCTAATCAAGAGACACGGTAGTGTCTCGCGCCAAGTACGCGCGGAGCGAGACCGACCGTGACTCTTTTACGCGACTCGACGAGTTGCGAGTACCCGAGATTTTGAGTCTCAATAAATGACTGAACGGATCGAGTTCAGACTTATCTCAATCGATAGCTTGGGGTTGAATTATATGACAAAAGTGTTTTTATTTTTCCTCTACGTACCCTACGAGCGGAGATTTTGTGATGCAAAGTCCGAAGTGTGTAAATTTTTATTAAGATACGTCATCGTCGTCAGAACGTCACTTTTATTTTTACACCACAGCGCTAGTTGCGCGTCCTTTTCACTTTTTCGACGCTAGCGGTGCTAGTATCGCTAGTCTAGTTTCGTATTTTAAGAAACGTCGTCGTCGTCGTCGTCGGACAAAAATGGCGTCTGTACCTTTCCTTTTTTTTTGACATGAGAGGGCAGTGATACTCGTGCAGACCGTGCACTGCGTGCAGTGCCACGCAGTGCACTGTCGCAGTGCGTGACAACATATGTAAAGTAGTACGTGTGCGTCCTGCGCTCAGATAGTGCGTTCAGCCGGTTCAGCGCGCTGTCATTACTATGTTTACGCAAGCGTTATTTTTGTAGTAACTTATGATAATTCCTCCGCGTAAACGGGGTTTTGTGGTAACTTACGATAATTCATTCCGTGCAAACGAGAGTGTGACAGTCGTGACCGTCGCCGCGTCGTGACAAATAGTGAAATATATGTATATATATTTCACCGTAGAGTATATATGTATATATGTATGTATATGGGGTATTCCATGGGATCTCAACTTTTTTTTTCACTCGCATTCACCGATTTCTTTTGTTTGGCAGTATGTTATTGTACTGAATGATAGGTTCCTTCTCAATTTTTTTCAGAATTTTATGGACGTTATTTCAGTAGATATCAACAGTTGAATTTTGAGTTTTTTTCAAGAATTGATATTTTCGGAAATTTTTAACTCAAAAGTTCTTCTATGTAAAAAAAATTTGTATACATAAAAAATGTTGGATTTTTCTTGTACTTTGAGATGGTAATTTTCATTTTTTACCATATTAATTTTTAGTACTTTTTTTTCATGAAAAACGAATAAAAAATTAATTATCTCAGAAGTGCCATGCTCAATTGAGCTAGTTTTTTTTCTTTAAATACATTCAGTCGTGTGTAATAAAGTGTTAAAATTTCAAAATGCCAGGACTAATAGAAAAAAAGATATATATATGATTTTTTTCTTATAAATTTTTCACATAAATTTTTTTCAACTCGACTACTTCCCGGCAAAAAAAAGAATTGAACTTTTGAGGTTTCAGATTAGAACAGTATATAAATTATCTTTTTGATGGAAATGGAATTCTAAGTACATTTTTCAATTTTTTCGAAATCCCTGAAGAATAAGTCAATTTCTGGAATCCGAAAATAACAATTGCTAATTCTGAAATTTAATTTTTTCCACTTATTTAATATTTGTCTTTGATTGAATTTGTATCAATTCTATTTATCAAATTAACTCTGAATTCTAAATTAACTCTGAACTAAATATATTTAGTTTTAGACAATAAAAAATAAGTTCCAGATCAAATTGTGTCGATCAGGCACAGTGTCGAGTTTACCCCGGCATTTTTCAATTTGAAAATTTGTCTTCGCGTCACTTTTCTTTTCCTGAGGGCAAAACTAAGCGACGTACAGCAAAATTTCCTTAAGCAATTTTGTACCTGAAGGAACGCTCTTTAAATGTGTACCATTAGATTTGCTTGAAAATTTTAATTAATTGTTGAAAATTGCCTTTGAAAAAATTGTGTCGAGTTTGTCCCGGTCTTCCCTAGTAGATAGTCTTAAAGTAAAATTTTTATGAAAAACTTAAGAATATTTTCACTTAAGATAATTTTTATTAAGTTATTCAAAAAGCATTTAACCGAATTCAGAATTAATTTGATAAATAGAATTGATACAAATTCAATCAAAGACAAATATTAAATAAGTGGAAAAAATTAAATTTCAGAATTAGCAATTGTTATTTTCGGATTCTAGAAATTGACTTATTCTTCAGGGATTTCGAAAAAATTGAAAAATGTACTTAGAATTTCATTTCCATCAAAAAGATAATTCATATACTGTTCTAATCTGAAACCTCAAAAGTTCAATTCTTTTTTTTGCCGGGAAGTAGTCGAGTTGAAAAAAATTTATATGAAAAATTCATAAGAAAAAAATCATATCTTTTTTTCTATTAGTCCTGGCATTTTAAAATTTTAACACGTTATTACACACGACTGAATGTATTTAATGAAAAAAAACTAGCTCAATTGAGCATGGCACTTCTGAGATAATTAATTTTTTATTCGTTTTTCATGAAAAAAAAGTACTAAAAATTAATATGGTAAAAAATGAAAATTACCATCTCAAAGTACAAGAAAAATCCAACATTTTTCATGTATACAAATTTTCTTTACATAGAAGAACTTTTGAGTTAATAATTTCCGAAAATATCACACACACACACAATTCTTGAAAAAAACTCAAAATTCAACTGTTGATATCTACTGAAATAACGTCTATAAAATTCTGAAAAAAATTGAGAAGGAACCTATCATTCAGTACAATAACATACTGCAAAACAAAAAAAATCGGTGAATGCGAGTGAAAAAAAAAGTTGAGATCCCATGGAATACCCCATATATATGTATATATACATATATATTTATATACACATGTATATACATATACATATATATGTATATACATATACACATATATATACATGTATATATATTGACCGTAGAGAGCTGATGCCAAGGAGATCTTTAAGAACTTGTGTATCCAAAATTGCACACGTACGTATATGCTGTCTCGTAAAAGTTGTCAAACTGTATGTTTACGCGAACGTTACTCCTATACACTGAGAAAAAAAATTTGTTAATCCCAAAAAATATTTAGTCCGATACGTTCAATTAAACATTTTAGTTAGTTAACTAAACATTATAGTTGAATTAATTAATTCTTGATTAAAGAAACTAAATAAATTGTTGAAACAACTAATGTTTAGTTAACTAACTAAAATGTTTAGTTGAACGTATCGGAGTAAATATTTTTTGGGATTAACAATTTTTTTTCTCAGTGTAGTAACTTACGATAATTCCTCTACGTAAATGGGGTATAAGTAATGTACCTGAGACTAATTATTTATTACTAAAAAAATTAATAATTATTTTCCACTAATTATTAATTTTCAAATAAGCAGTAATTTATTTTTGACAAACTATTAATTATTTTAATAATAAAGAATTTATTTTTACTAATTATAAATTTGCAAAAAAAATTAATTTATTTTCACCTAAATACTAACTTTCACGAACTAGACATTTTTCTCTGCCAAATTACCAATTCTTTAAATAATCTGTAATTTACTTTTACCTAAATATCCCTGTTTAACACCACAAAAATGCGTGATATCAGTACAAAATCACCTTTTTCAAAAAAGGTAAAAAAAGGCGCCAAGTACACGCAATGTATTTTGTAAATTCAAAAATCCAACCTAAGTAGTAGCTTTATTTCTCCTTAATAAAATTATATCATCACAAAATTACGTTACCTAGCTTAACCTAAGTGATATGTATAAGTCCAAAAATACAACCTAAGTCGTAGTAGCTTTAATTTCTTTCTTAACAAAATTATTATATCACAAAATTATGTTACCTAACTCAACTCAAGTGACATGTATTTCAAAAAAAGATGTGAAATCTTTAAATTGCGCCAATTGCAAAGAGAATATTGCTTTGAAAAATAATTGTTGTGCAACTACTTTTAAAAAATAAAACTCAAGTGGTACGGCACAGTGGTACATATCTTTGTGTTCCCATTCAAGGGTCTTTCTATTCCAACCTAAGTGGTAATAGCTTCTTAATTCTCCTTAACAAAATTATAATATTACAAAGAATCATTTTAATCACAAAGAATGAAAGAGGTAACAGTACAAAATAAAAATATTTAATAAAAATAAAATAAATAATTTTTTGTTGTAAAAAAACTTGGCGCTGCTAGACTTCGAAATTTAAACATTAAAGTTCAAACATTAGTACTAAAATTTTTGATTGAATAAAAAAACAATAAACATAATTTAAGGAAGAATGTGACGGGAGTAAAAAAGCAGCGCCAAGTTTTTTTATAAGAAAAATTTATTTATTTTATTTTAATTAAATATTTTTATTTTGTACTGTTACCTCTTTCATTCTTTGTGATTAAAATGATTTTTTGTAATATTATAATTTTGTTAAGGAGAATTAAGAAGCTATTACCACTTGGGTTGGAATAGAAAGACCCTTGAATGGGAACACAAAGATATGTACCACTTGAGTTTTATTTTTTAAAAGTAGTTGCACAACAATTATTTTTCAAAGCAATATATATATTCTCTTTGCAATTGGCGCAATTTAAAGATTTCACATCTTTTTTTGAAATACATGACCACTTTACGGAAGACAAAATACCAAGGAATACTAATACTGTAGATCGATTCCAGAACGTATCTATTTGTGATTGCATTATTAACTGCTTCGGGGTTCAGAAACGTTGCACACCATTTCACTCTGCTTACGGGTTCGATGAAGGAAAGATTGACACCCATATTCACAAGAGCTCTCGACACTTCGATTATCATGGGAGGGGGTTTGATATCTTCGTTTTCATTATTCGAGGATTTAAGCATAACAATCGCTTTATACGGGCCTGCATCAGATTTCAGATAACGAATGTTCATGTTTTTATCCTTCTGAGCCGGGCTGAGCTGCGAGTGAGTCGGCGCGGGCGGCGTATTGCTGTTCGCGGCTGACGATGGCGGTTGTGACCTTGGGAGAGAAGTCGTCTTTTTTTATTTAGCTGCGACCTTTTTGGTATCTTGAGCTGCCCTTTTTTTTGGTATAAGTTTTAACGGTAGATTTCTTAGCACCGTCTTCGCTTGCCTCAATCAACAATTGCAATTTCAGCTTGATATCCCCATCACAATCGGCGTTTTGGTGATTAATGTCCATCGCACGCGAGTAATCCCGGAAATTTTAAGCCGGGTCAGGCGGTTCGCCCGCCATTGTGCTTAGGAGATAATCTCCCTTCTTCAGCGTTGAATATATTCACCAACTGATAAATATATACTCTGTGTCAAACTAATCACTGTTCTACTAGCGTAGCACCGTATCGTCCACTGACAAGAGACGGGTGCCATTAATCATCTACTAGTATAGCCGGCAAATAACAGCAGCACCACAGGCTGCTCTATACGTTAATTTATTCGGAAACGCAATAAAAGTAGGCACCCGACAAAAAGCTCCTGAACTCTCTCATGTATAAAATATGTATTTGCAAGCAAAGAGAGCCCTCTAGCAATGCTTTAGCCAACTCCGTCTGTTATCTTTGTTGGTAATATACAGACCTATTGACCTATATGTATATTCGTAATAATTAGTGATAGAATGTCGACTTCCGGTTGAGTAAGGGAGGCGGGTGGTCGCTCCGAGGAGAGAAGGAAGATGTAAGGACGAAGTAACGGAGTAAGAAGCAAGGAATGAGGAGAAAAAGAAGAGACGCATAATAAAAGAAGGACGGAGGAAGGCGAGCACTTGGAGGAGGACCCGGAAGCGTGAAAGAAACGGAGTAAGGAAGGATAGAAAAGGCGAGAAAAAAGTGAGGTTAAGTCGGAGCGAGACGGGAGCAAGAGAGAGGGAGAGAGAAGAAGGAGGATCAGCAAGGAAGGAGACCGGAAACGGCATGGAGAAGAGGCAGGAGCGAGCATGCGTGAGACATGGATGAGGAGCCACAAGGCGCGGGGACGCGCAGGAGCGGTGAGGCGAGAGGGCGCTGAAGTGAGGGTCGAGGCGGCGCGGTATGCTGAGGTGATGTGCGCCGGCTAGTGCTGAGACGGCGCGGGGTGCCGATCTCTCCAAAAGAGCGGGTTGGCACCACTGCGGGGCGTCGAGGCGCGGCATTGGCGCAAGTGGCGACGAATGACAGCGGTCGCGGCGGAGAGAGCGCGCTGGCGGAAGAGAGGAGAATCGGACGAGCGGCGAGTGGCACACCTGGGACGTCATAACTCGTATCAAGGGCTGGAAAGGTACGGTACAGTGGTCGATCGAGAGGCGGTTACACAGCGAGCAAAGATAGAGAATGCGAAGGAGGAAAGAATTGGAGGGGTATCCAGAGGAACGTAAGTGGCAAAAAGTCAGAAATGTACGACAGAGAGATGCAGAGGCAGGCACATGAGCGGTTAGGTTAGGTGTGGTGAAGAGAGGAGAGGAGGAGGTGAATTACAGCGCAATAACATAAGGCTTTATCTAATGTAGCGAACAACAAGGAGAGGATCCCGAGAGCAGAGCAGAGGATGGAGGAGAACGAGTGGGTGAAGGAACTAGTGAAGGAACTGAGAGAGATGGGATTAGGAATTATGGAGGAAATAAGACGTAAAGGAAAGGAAATAAGGAGGGGATTGAAGGAGCTGAGAACACAGGTGGAAAGGATGGAAAGGAGGCAGACGGAATCGATACAGATTAAAGAGAATGAAGGACGAGGAGAGGGGAGGAGAAGGGAAGTGGACGAGAGCGAAGGACAGGGACGGAAGGAGAAGGAGAAAGGGAAGATAGAGAAGTACGGAAGAGATATGACGAAGAAGGAGAGATTGGAGGAGGAGGGAGAAGAGAGCAGCAACGGAGGATGGAGAGAAAAAGGATGGGGAAGAGATTGGTGGGAGGAAGTGGCAAGTATGGAAGAAGGGAGAAGTAAAGAGAGAAGGAGCTCTTACGAGGAGGAGATCCGGACGGAAGTCAGAAAGGGAGAGGAAGGAATGAGGAAAAGGAAGGGATGGCCTGAGAAGGAGTCGGAGAGAAGAGCGACGAGCGCGGAGGAAGTTAGAGGCATCGGAAGAAAAAACGAGGCTAGGGAAGACAAAAGAAGGACACAAGATGGAGATAAGGAGAAGGAACTCGCAGCAGAGAAGAATAGGTTGTGGCGAATGGCGGAGGAGAGAGAGGAGGAAGTAAGTAGAAGAAGAGAAAGGAAAGAAAGAGAAGAAGAGCGAAAAGACAAAAGGGAGAAAAGGGAGAAAGCGGAAAAAGAGGAAAAGGAGTCTCATATGGAGGAGGGTGACGGGAAAAGGACCAAAGGAAAGAAGGGAACTAGTGGAAACAATAATGGAAAGGGCGATGGGGAGGATAGTACCGATAAGGAGGGTTTTGGAGATGACGGGGACGGATAAGAAGGAGGTGATGTTTGTGGAACTAGAAGAAGAGGAAGACAAAGAGGACGTAATGGGAAGGAGCAAGGAGATATGGAGAAGATGAGAAGTAGGGGTCGATGAGGAACTGACGATGGAGGAGAGAACGTACAGACACAGACTGGTGGAAAAAGCGAGGGAAGAAAGGATGAAAGGAAGATCAGTAATCGTAACAAATAGGAGGCTATGGATAGACGGGAGGGAGGTGAGATGGGAGGAGGAGGGAGGCAGATGGAGGAGGATTTAAAAGACCGAGAGAGAGACAGGTGCAGAGGAGAGGAGGAAGAAGCAGGGTGTCGTATAACCTGGATTTCATGATTTTAGACAGATAGAGGAAAATTTGAAGATTAGGAGAGAGGCGGGTACGAAGAAGAGGAGGAAGGAACGGCTGGACGGAAATCGGAAGGAAGGATGGCTAGGAGAAGGAAAACAAGAAAGATATGAGTGAGATGAGAAAGGAAAGAAAGGAGCCAGAAGGAACAGAGGGAAGGAAGTCGAGGAGAGTCGAGCATAAAGTCGCCAGAAGAAAGGGAGAAAAGAAAAGGGAGTAGGGGAAGGAAAGGATGCAGCGACGGAAAGGAAAAGGACGATGAACGAGAAGGGGAGGGAGGGAGTGAGAATGTATAAGGCCAAGGGCCAGGACGGGATAGGAAGAGCGAATTGTACAGGGTTGGATACGTCCCTTCAAAACGCCAATGTATGTATGTTGAAAAGATGTTGGAAAAGATGTAGTGAAGCTGTACAGGGTTGGGTACGTCCCTACAAAACGCCCTTTTAGACCCCTTGTGGGTAATAAAGTATCTATTATCTATCTATCTATCTAGTGATAGAATGTCACACTTATATTCGTATTTGTATCTATCTTGCACTTACTTTAATTCCTTGAATTATATATTTTCTGCTTATTGTCGATACAATTTTATTACAATATATAAAAGCAAAAAAACATTTAAGACATTTTATAAGACGTCTTATGTTCCGATTTATGATGTCTTTAAGACATTGTTTTAAAACATCTTTGAGACATCTTATTTGAGATTACTTTTACAAATATTGTAAAATAAAAATTAATAATACGGAAACACGTTAACAAAATAAAAAATACGTTAACAAAATGAAAAAAGTAGTATTATGGCTTAATAAATCGGTTTATAGTAGGAATAGAATGAGGATTCTAACTAGAGAGCTCCGAGGGGGGAGAGGGGCAGAGGGGTCCGCGGCGCGGGGTACTCAATGCCCGATGGGCGCGGAGTCCGCGGGGCAAGAGAGGGGGAGCGTGCAACTATGGCGAGGGGTCCGCGGGGAGGGGGGGTACGATCCGCATAGAGGTGTCCGCAAGGAGAAGAGGGATCCGCGCAAGGGGTGTGCGGGGAGAGGGGGAACCGCGTTGACGGTCCGCGTTTTCAGGCGCCGCGGGAAGGGGGTCCGCGTGCAACGGCCGCGTCGGTCCGTGGTGAAGGGGGGTCCGCGTGACGTGACACGGTGCGCTCGCGATCTCTCTCTCGCTCCCGTTCCCCGTTCGCGTTATTTCTCCCTCGCGCGCGCCTTCTCGTTCGCGTTCTCTCCCCCTCGCGGATGTTCTCTCTCCCTCACTCGCGTTCTCTCTCCCACCCGCATCTTCTCTCTCCCTCCCACTCGTACGTTTTCGTTCTCTCTCGCTCGCAGTTGCATTCATACCAGATCTTCGCATTATTTTTCTCCCTCTCCCTCTCTCTTGGATCACGTAAGTACAGATAGACGTGCCATATATCGCTCCGTATTTAGCGAATATTTTCTGCCGCCCACTGCCCTCCGGGGCCTTCCTTTTCTAGTGCATGGATACAGAGCTATCTTGGCTTGTATTATTCGTTTCCGCTTATGCTGGATCCGTTCCTGTGGCGACTACTGCCTGCATCTATTTCCTCTTTTCCTGGAATTTAGCATCTTCACGTTTCGGTATCTGCGGAGCGCGCATGCGCTGGATTCCCTGGTTGACTGGGGGCGTGCGAGGAGTTCGGGAGCGATGCCGGAAAGGGAAACAACTTCGCCCTCCGCGGCGGGCTCGGAGCATGACGGTCGTGGCGAAAACAAAAACAAGCCTGTTAGGAGGGCTTCCTCTTCTATTTCAAATCGATCTGCTTCGTTTGACAAAGCGCATGAATTTGTTATGAATGTGTCAAGGTAAATGCATTAAAACAATCGATTAAAGTGCATAGCGATGAGGTAATTTCATCTCTCTTGTCGAGTAGGGAGTCTAAAGACAGGAAGACTCAGATTGAGGCTACTCTTCGCGTTTGCAGAGAGGCATTTGTAGAACTTTCGGCCGCCTATATAAATCTTTTAGAGCGTCAGACGCATGCGCCTTCCCCCGAAATGATCGGGGACATTGTTAGGGATGTTCTGGCTAAGGCTCGCGACTGCCCCCGGGCGTGTGAGTCCAGCGGGTGTTCTGCGTTGTGCGAACCGGTGGGCGCTGCTTCCGTGCGCTCATACGCATGCGTTGCTGACTCCGAGCGGGCTGAGACTAGCGTTGCGGGTGGCCCTCCGCTGAGAGCTCCAAAGACGAACCTGATTGTGGTCCCGAGGGATGACTCCTCAACCAAGTACGTCACGTCAAGGGACACGAGGGAGGCTTTGCAGAAAGCTGTGAGGCCATCGGACTTTAACTTGAAAGTTAAAAGTATATCATTGACCAAGAATAACAGGTGTTCCGCATTGAGGCTCTCTCCGTGGACTTGACTAAGATTAAGGAATCGATCGAACTCGATAATGCTGGTCTCAAACTGGAAGAAGAAAGAAAGGCTAATCCTAGGCTGCTTATTATAGGAATACCTAGCAATCTGTCACGCGATGAAATAAGATGTGAATTAATTGCATTAAATCTGAAAACTTTTGATGCCTCAGAGGTAAAAATAATATATATTTTTCCCGCGAAGAATAATCGCAGGGACCACGAGCTGTGTAATCGAGGTGACACCGGGCATACGCTCGTATCTGCTAGAGAACGGACTTGCTTTTATTAATTACTCCGCCTGCAGAGTGTCGGATTATATCAGAGTGCTGCAGTGCTACAAGTGCCTAGCTTTTGGTCACTTCGCTGAGAAATGCAGGTTCTCCCCACTTTGCGGTCACTGCGCTGGCGATCACGAGACCAAAGCATGTTCCAATAGAGATGCGACTCCCGTCTGCGGAAACTGCAAAAGATGGACCTCGCAGGAGGCACAACACCATTCGGCTTTGGACAGTAAACGATGTCCCATTCTGAGACGAAGAATAGCGGAAAGAACAAAATCGATCAACTATGGTTAACGAACTTCCAGAATTTCTACGTATATGTCATGTTAACTGTCAATCGTTAATGGCTCACCTTGACGAGTTCCAAGCCTATTTTGGTCCTTCTGGATATCATATAATTAATATGCCTATCCGAGACCTGGTTGAAGCCTGCTGTTTCGGATGGTCTTATCTCACTGCATGGGATACCAAATTTTCAGATGCGACAGGCAGGGTAGGAATGGCGGTGGAGTTGCTTTTTACATCTCTAACTCCCTTCAGGCCAGGATCCTGCTGCATTCGGAAAGGTGTATGTGACGGAAGACCTGAATTTCTGGTGGCTGAAATCTCTGTAAATAGTAGCTCTAAGATACTCATGGCGGTGGTTTATCGGCCGCCTCACTGTGGATACTTACGAGAATTTTTGGATGCATTCGCGGATCTTTCTGCCGGCTACAAGCACTTGATAATCTTTGGTCGACTTCAATGCTGATCTGTGCTCTACCACCTTTGACTCGACTCAAATCTTGACTTTCATTGAGGCCATGAACCTCTACTTGGTCCCTTATGCCCCAACTCATCACACTCGTTCGTCTTCCACACTTCTTGACTTATGTATCGTCGATGATGCCGATAAATTGATGTCCTACGGGCAATGTGACGCATGTTTCTTGTCTGCCCACGATCTCATAAGCATCAAATACAGGGTCAAAATTGAGCGTCACCACAAACGCGAGATCGTGGTGCGTGATTTCCGTTCTTTTGACATTGATGACTTCTTAAATGATCTGAGAGGATATGACTGGAATGTACTTTATCAGGCTGACAACATCGATAGCAAGGTTTCGTTTCTAAATGATGCTCTTACTGACAAGTGCTACGACAGGCATGCGCCTCTACGAAACATCCAGCCCAAGCATTTTCCTGCTCCCTGGCTTACGCCGGACATTAAATCTGTGATGAAGGCTACAGACAGAGCGAGAAGAGTCTGGAAGAGAAGTAAGACCAATGCGAACTACACCAGATATAAGATTCTAAGAAATCAGGCTCAGGCCTTAATACGTTCCGCCAAGGAAAAATATTATCTGAACGCCTTTCAAGACGGTAGCGAACCGACTGCTATATGGAAGAATCTTAGGCACCTTGGTTTCTTAAAATCCAAAAATGTCGATAAGAAACTCATCTTCTCTACGGACGAACTCAATGAGTTCTTCGCAAGTGTTGCGGAAGGCTCTGACGGACAGCAGACTCACCACCCCGTCTATCTCGGCGAGGAAACTTACGAAACTCAAAATTTTACTGGAGTAACATTGAAGAAAGAGCCTGTGACAAAAGCTCTGCTACGAATCAAATCTGACGCGGTTGGAGTCGACGGACTGTCTTGCAAACTCTTTATTCGGGCTCTAGCTTGTGTCCTCCCGGTTTTAACGCATATTTTTAACTTCAGCCTGACATACGGTGTCTATCCTCGAACTTGGAAGACTGCTATCATCTGCCCGATTCCGAAGGTTAAATGTCCGTCGGAAATGCGTGATTATAGGCCTATCTCGATTCTTTGCGCGGTTTCAAAGGCATTAGAGCGCATCGCGACTGAGCAGATCTCGCGCTATATGGAAGACACAGGCGCCTTGGATCCATTTCAATCTGCGTACAGGAAAGGACTTTCTACACAGTCTGCGTTAATTCGCGTTCCTGATGATGTGAGACAGGCTGCCGATAGTAGGATGGTGACAGTTGCGGTCTTTTTTGATTTCACTAAAGCATTCGATTATGTCAATCATTATATTTTAATTGATAAATTAAGAGACCTTGGCCTATCCACTTCAGCCTTAAGATGGTTATGCTCCTATCTCGATGACAGAAAACAAGCTGTGCGTGATCCTGAAACGAGGACGACGTCGTCAGAGCGTCCAGTGTTCACCGGTGTGCCTCAGGGCTCAGTATTGGGACCTCTCTTATTTGTCCTCTACTTAATTGGTTTCAGCAGAGTCCTTAAACACTGTAAATACCACTTTTATGCTGATGATCTGGCGATTTATCTGCACACTGAGCTCAAAAATCTAACTGAGGCTATTCTTAGAATAAATGAGGACATTACTAGCATCACGCACTGGGCCACAGCTAATAAGCTATCTCTTAATCCCAGCAAGACCAAGGCCATGGGCACCCCTAGATTCATCAGCGGATTGAACTTGGATGTATTACCTAGAATCTACATTAACGATGCAGCTATTCTTTATTGCGATACAGTGCTTTATCTGGGTGTCCATATTGCGAGCACACTTTCTTGGGAGAAACATATAACAAAAACATCACAGCCAAAGCCAATGCAACTCTCCATCAGCTAAAGCTCTGCAAACACCTACTACCGCCTCATCTCAGATCACGGCTTATAACTACCCTGATTCTGCCACTGTTTGATTATTGTTGCGCCGCACTCACTGACATCACTACCGAGCACAACCTTCGTCTACAAAGGTCTTTGAATACTTGTGTTCGGTTCATCTTCCAGGTAAAACGGGATGAGCACATAACTCCTTTCTATGAGAAACTACAATGGCTCAAGATTTAATCTAGGCGTAACTACTTTGTCGGCTGTCTGACCTTCAAACTATTGAATCTTGAAACCTCTGACGCTATTTCTTGTAGATTTGAACGTAGATGCGATGTGGTCTCCCGCGGTACCAGGGCATCGGCTGATGCTCTCATCCTGCCGCAATGTCGCACAGAATTTTATAGACGCTCTTTCATCTGCCCAGCCGTTGAATTTTGGAACAGTATCCCAGCCGGCATATGTCATGCAACTACCCTTGACGCATTCAAACTAAAATAGCGACTATCTGCTTAGTAATAACGTTTGACGTCTTCAGAACTTATATATATACATACATCTCTTAATTATTTTCCTATTTTATACAATATTTGTTATATTTTTGTATATGATGGCAATTTATTTTTTGTATAAGTTTTTACGCTTGAGGGGACATTGTCCCAGAGCGTGTAATAAATAGCGATTTCTCTCTCTCTCTCCCTCCCTCCCTCCCTCCCTCCCTTTCTCCCTCCCTTTCTCCCTCCCTCCCTTTCTCCCTCCCTCCCTTTCTCCCTCTCCCTCTCCCTCTCTCTCTAAAATGCTATAAATTGAAAAATATTACTTTCTTATTTACTGAAGTTCAATTGAGTCGTATACAATTCTTTGAGATTCACTCAATTATTTCCTAAAAAATTGGAAAAATTTCGTAACCGATTTCCAAAAAGATACCGGTTCCCAAAAAGATCGGTAACGAAAAACTATACAGTTTATAGCACTCCCCGGGAAATTCTACCCCTGTTTTATATACAATTCTTTAAAATTCGATCAATTATTTCCCGAAAATTCGTCAAACTTCTGATACCGGTTTTCAAAAAGACCGGTAACGAAAAATTATATACTTTATAGCACTTCCCGGCAAAATTCAACCCCTACTTTATGTACAATTCTTTGAGATTCGGTCATTCGGAACCGGTTTCCAAAAAGATCGGTAACAAAAAATAGTACACTTTATAGCATTTCCCGGAAAATTCTACCCCTACTTCATATATAATTCTTTGAGATTCAATCAATTATTTCCCGAAAAATTGGAAAAATTAAAAAAACCGGTTTCCAGAAAATTAGTAACAAAAAACTGTACACATTATGGCGCTCCCCGGAAAATTCTACCCCTACTTCATATACAATTCTTTAGGATTCGGTCAATTAATTCCCAAAAAATTGAAAAAATTTCGGTACCGGTTTCCAAAAAGATCAGTAACGAAAAATTATACACTTTATTGCACTCCCCGGAAAATTCTACTCCTGTTTGATCTATAATTCTTTGAAATTCGGTCAATTATTTCCCGAAAAATTAGAGAAATTAGGAAAACCGGTTTCCAGAAAATCGGTAACAAAAAACTATACACATAGTGGCACTCCCCGGAAAATTCTACTCCTATTTCATATACTTTTGGTAAAAATTCGATTCAGGGGTTTGGGCTGGGCGTTGATGAGTGAGTGAGTGAGTCAGTCAGTCAGTCAGTCAGTCAGGACATCTTCCTTTATATATATAGATATGTGTATACATATAATATTCAGTATATCATGACATCCTGAAAGAGAGATACATGTATTGCCAATACATACATACAAACCTGTAATGGTTTCGACACGCCAAGAAATGACTATTGAATGTATATATTGCATACATGTATTTTCAACATGTCATGTCCTAACACAGTGCTCGGATTTGGGCTAGTATTACATTTGTCATATGATTAATTTTTCAAGCGTATTGATTTGCTCCAGAATAGAAAATTTCTATAGACATTCGAGAACTTCTCTATCCTGTAATCAATCAACACGCTTGAAAAATCTGTTGTACGACAAATGTCATTTTACCCTTACTTGTCCTTTTCAGGCCGGTTTCAAAGGCGACGTCTCCGATGCCCTTACTACCGCTCGCGGTTCGGCGATCGAACCGCCCATCGCGCGCGTGACACAATAGTTACGTTCGGAAATATCGCTGGGAACAGGTGGGATATACTTTCCTCTTTTTCTATCTCATTGATAAGAGATATCTTAATGAGACAGAAAAAGAGAAAAGTATATCACAGCTGATCCCAGCGATATTTCCCTTATGAAAAAGTACACTCAACTTTGATGGTTAACACCCAAATTTGAGTGTTAACACTAAACTTACGCCCAAATTTGAGTGTTAACACTTAAATTTAGGTGTAGATTGAGTGTTGACCATTAACGTTTAGGTAAATTGTGGGTTTAATCCTCAATGATGAGTGTATATTGGGAGTTTATTCTCAATGATAAGTGTAGGTTGGGGATTAAGCCTCATCGTTGGATGTTGGTTTGGTGTTAACAGAGTGTTAAACTTTAATGTTCTATATTGATTCAATCAGTGTCGCCATGATCCCTTTATCGTTGGGTGTCGTTTAAATGTTATTGTGTTAATTTTCGTTAAGTGTCAATTGACGGCTTGGTTTATTGGAAAAGTGTTTCAGATAAAAGTTGAAAAGTTTGAAGGGGGCCAATAGACAATCTTATTGGATTTTGGATCCAGGGCCTGTATTGAGCCCAATAGGGCCTAAATCAAATTTTTTAAATAAAAACCCTTATTTTTTATTGTACCATTTTTCTATATAATACTTTTATATAATATATAATACTTTTTGAGATATTCAAGGAAAACTTGGTAACTTTTTCAATATATATTTAGCTTGTCATATCTTGATGATTGTTTGCCAGAAAAAAGTGGTACAGAGGACTTTTTAACTTAATTTTATTTCAAAAATGTGCTGTTGCAATAGTATACTCCAATTTTTTTTTAATATTTGTGTATGCATCTTCTTGGAGTGTTTACAAATATTTAAAAAAATTGGAGTGCTATTGCAACAGCATATTCTTAAGACAAAATCAAGTCAAAAAGTCCTCTATACCACTTTTTCCTCTGGCAAACAATTATTAAGATATTATAAGCTAAATATTGAAAAAGTTACCAAGTCTTCCTTGAATATCTCAAAAAATATTACACGGAGAAAATTGCTACGGTTGTTACAACAACATTCTCTATGATTGAAAAAGAAATGTATGTGAATTCAAGTTAAATTGATATTACATTGAATGTAGCTGTTAAGATATGCTCATTTATACAGTTTTCATAACCGTAGTTCTTACGATACGTGACATTCGGTTACAATACCCTCGTATATGGTTGCCTCAACCAAAGAATTATTGCTATCTCTCTTATGTGGTCTGCAGCACAAATATTATGGTTGAGAGATCCATAAGATATAGCTGCACGGTACAGCACTGAATCACTGCATGATTGAGAGGTTAGTTCCATTGCGCGCGCAAAAGAATTTCTGCATAGAATAAAGTGGATTTGATAAGGATGTTTTAACTTTATAAATATACTTTTTTCATAAATATATTTACGAACACAAAATTTCGTAATGAGCCGACACTGGTTTCTGACATTCACCCGACATTAAGAAATATTATATTATATATCCAATTCAAAATTTTATTACTCTTTTTAAACTGAATTTGTTTCTTAAGATGATTTTTGAAAAATTATATATTTGCGCTGGTTATGCCATATGTAGACTATATATAACACTTACATTAAATTAAGAAGTAGTCTACCACGTAAGGCAGTTGGCTCACGATCCAGAGGTCCCGAGTTCGAATCCACCAAGGTAAGTGTATTTTTTCAAATACGAGAAAATATTTATAATCATAGACTGCATCTTAAGAAACAAATTTAGTTAAAAAATAGTAATAAAATTTCGAAATAAATAATTTTTTTTGTCGGGTGAATATTTGTTCATTATGGTTGTAACATCCATATATTATGGTTGCAACATCCATATAGTAGCTACCCTCACTAAGGTTAGGGCAACCATATAGGTCACTTCCAGAGTACTATGGTTTCCATAACCCTTTTGTATGGATGGGCGAAAATTAACATTATTATTCTGTTGTAGCAACCGTAACTTTTTCTCCGTGTAGGAAAATAAAAAAATTTTTCAAACAAAAGTTGTTCAAATTAATTAATAGAGAAAAATGGTACAATAAAAAATAGGGGTTTTTATTTAAAAAATTTGACTTAGGCCCTACCCAGCGAGAAATGACCCATCGAATCGACGTCTAATTGACGTCGAAATCATTGATATTACATTATATCGAAATAATGCTCGAAATTTGAAGCTTATTTCGATGTTTGTGCTATATGACATTTTTTAAAAGAAGAGATTATTTGTGACATACATTTATCGCGCCATACTGTAAACAGGCAAATTATGTATTTTCTGTTAAGACATCGATATTTCATCATTTCGATATCGATTCGAAGCTATTTTGATTTGCCTGTCAAATATATAATAACATGAATAAAAAAGTATATTGTATTGGCAGACATATGGATAATGTAAATATTTTATGATTTGAGCATTATAATAATTGCGTTACAATATTAATTTTTTTAGGCTTCCATTTCCATTAAATAGTTACTTTATAACTGTAAAAGTTACAACAAAATTCCTGTTTGTAATTTGACAATTTTGAAAATTAAAATATTATATAATAGGTACATTTTCAGTACTACATCCGCTCATTTATTAAACAAGAAGTTAAATTAAGCAACTAATTAAATTATTAATCAATAATGTATAATGTTCGCTTGGAATATAATAACAAGACAAAAGGGCTTGCGAACTAGCAGGTTGTTAATGCTGACATGTATTTAAAATCATAACAATGACTTGACAATAACAAACGTTTCGGCCATAACTGTGGCCTTCTTCAGTGTAGTCGTTAATTTAAAATAATATACCCCCTTATACAATAAAGAATCATTCGCTTATAAATTAGATCGCCTGCTACATTACAACGATTAAAACGCATTCGCTTACATACGCTCACATCCGTTTGTTATTGTCAAGTCATTGTTATGATTTTAAATACATGTCAGCATTAACAACCTGCTAGTTCGCAAGCCCTTTTGTCTTGTTATTAAATTATTAATATTAAATATTATTACAATAGATATTTGTATTTACATTTATCAAAATAAAAAATAAGTTTAAATATGAAAATAAATATTAATAATTGGACTTATTAAAAATTAAATAATTTGTTCAGATATTGCGCTCGAATTCTTTTCGCGTTTTACAACGCCCGATCGTTTCACATTAGATGGCGCGACGCGCGAGTCGCCACTCTCAAAGAGCCCCCGCCTCCTTTATCACTCGTTAGGTGTCATGGCCGCACTTGCTTGCGTTTCTTCGAACGTGTCGAGTCCGTTACCTCTATCTTGACGGATTGATCGTTGCGGCGCGTGTTCTGGAGACCAACCGAGCGAGAGTCGGATCACCAGGGAGAGCTCACCGCCAAGAAAGGGAGAGCTGCGGCAGCTAGCATCCGAGAGGGAGGATCGAGGCGAGGAGTCCGGTTCAGCGAGCGGAGCCATTAAGAGATTCTCATTGAAACGCCATATTTGTTACTTTCATTTGAAGGTTCATATTTTTAGGGTTTATACCGTCATTTTTAAGGATTAACCATTCATTGAAGGTTAACTATCACTTAAAGGTTAACCATCATCCAAAAAAAACCCTTAAAGTTGTGTGTGATTGTTGGGTGTGATTTCGGACCGCCAATTGAAGATTAACCTTCAAATGATGGTTAACCTTCAATTGGCGGTCCGAAATCACATCCAACTTTAAGGGTTTTTTTATGGTGTTTTTTTAACGGTTAACACCAAAAGTTGAGTGTATTTTTCCATAAGAGTTCCCAACGCAGCCTATGTGTCAGGAGCGTTTTCATATAATACAAGGAAAGACTACGAGAAATAGTACTACCTTACATCTCAAAAATAATAAATTTATTTTTGTATATTTATAAAAATGTAATAAGATAATAATCTTTGTAACTCAAGGTACTATTTCTCGTACTCTCTTTTTATATTATATGACGACGCCCCTGACACACAGCGTCACGCGCTTGATCGGTTATATTAATTTTCAAATTGTTATTAGTATTGTACATTTCAAGGAGTTTTTTTAAAAAATCAAACTTCACAGTTTTGTTGGAAATTTATTGTTACGTATCATCCGAGAAGTCGTGCACGACATGCGCATAAACATAAAAAATTATGCACACATACATGTGCCGCACTAAAGAGACGGACCCCTCGGACACACAACCGTATACACGCGCACACGTACACACACATGCGACAGATAGGTAAATATCTGCGAATCTAACAACGATCGTCGCCACTCTTTCCGTCTAGCGACGCTAGTCAAAGGGAACCGCGGCGCCGATAATCACAGGACACCGCCGCCACCGTGATCGCCTCATCGGTGTCTCGCCAATCGAAGGGACCAATGAGGAATCGTTTCGACGGAACCGGGATAAGGGGGGAGATCGCGATGGAAAAATCAGGCATTCTGCCCGTAGCCACAGTCGAGTGTACACGCGGTAATCGAGTTCGAGCAAATCGTGTGTCCGAGAAAACGCGACCAAGAGCGAGAGTTCATTAAGACGTTGTCGTGTGTCCGTCAGGCGACTCAGGGCAACCGCCTCCAGGCGTTGTCGCCGGACCGGGATCCAGGACAACAGTTCTGAGGCGTTATCCCGGTCTTACGCGTAGAACGTAAATAAAGCGAGTACTTGCTTCGGCAGTACATATTATAGATTGATTCGCGAACTACCGTGACGTTTAAGTTGAATTTGTATCGAAGTGCATAATCAATAAACTTTACATTCGAAAAGACAGAGTACTTGTGAACAACATCTACCCTGATATAAGACATTTATTAACAATTAATTTAAAAAAAAATTGGTCTCGATCGGTTAAGAATTACGGTCTGTAGCGATTTTTGAACAGTACATTTCTATTTGTCCCCACTGTGCGTCGCACCTCCAGGCCTGGGGGGTGAGGGTGGAACCGATGCCTTTGCAGGCACCGGCCCCGCAACAGCCATTGACGATGTCTAGCCCCATCGAGACAGAGCCAGTGGAGGAGACGCTAACAATGGCAATATCGCCGGATATATCGTTGGATGATGAGACGCCAATGATGGTGAGCAGCCAGGAGGCTGACAACAACAACAACAACAACAATAACAACAACAAGGAGAGCAAGACCGACAGCCAGGAGATGACCGAGCTACCGGATCAAAATGAAGAGGAAGCAACGATTCCCGAAGTCGGAGGCGGCTTCCCGGATGTGGAGCTGGATGAGCTGTTGGGAGCGGAGGTCACCACAGCATCGGTTAGTCTTGTGTAGCATAAGTGGCAAAACCGTCGTGAGACAGGTTAGTTTTACCCTACTGATGACCAGTCATTGCGATAGTAATCCTGCTCAGTACGAGAGGAACCGCAGGTTCGGACATTTGGTTCACGCACTCGGTCGAGCGGCCGGTGGTGCGAAGCTACCATCCGTGGGATTATGCCTGAACGCCTCTAAGGCCGTATCCTCTCTAGTCAAAGGTGGCAATGATATCTCTAGGAGTCTCGTGAGTCGAAAGGCTCAAAACAATGTGACACACTACTAGGCGGCACAGACAGCACATTTGAACAGGGCCTCGCATGTACGGGCCTGGTGGTCTACTTCGCCGCTCCGGTAGCAGCTACCGGTGCGGTCGACCTCATTGCTACAGGTCGCCCTGGCGTGACCCATTTTTAGGCACCTGTAGCATTGTAATGAGCGTTTGTCCAAAAGCTCTATTTTGGCATTCGTCCAGCCCATCGCAATGCGGCTCTCCCTCGTGAGCACATTGGCTGCTACCAGCAGACACTTTACGAAGACGGTACATAGACCGTTCCCCCTCGTGGTGGAATTACCCCCTCGTGGTGGATCGTCTTGACGCGGCGAGGGGGCTCCCCGTACGGATCCCCGCTCTCGCCGGTCCCCGGGGAGTAGGGACCCATAGTTGGGGTCGGGTGGGAGCCCCCCTGGATGCAATAATAATCAGTTCCCGGGGGGGTTCCGCGAGACGCCCAAGGTAGGCCACACGTAGGGTTTTTAGCCGGTAAGAGTCCGGCATAACCGTCCGCCCTTCCGCGTGGGCGGCGGTACTCATGAGAGTTTTCCCTACGTAAAAAAAAAAGTTGAGCGGCCGGTAGTGTGGCAGCTACCATCCGTGAGATTATGCCTGAACGCCTCTAAGGCCCAGTTTCACAAGTGTCGGTTAACTTTTAACCTTAGATTAACTTACTCTTCGTTTTCTTTTAACGTCCCCCTTAGAAAGAGACAAAGAGTGAGTTAATCTAAAGTTAAAAGTTAACCGACACTTGTGAAACTGGGCCTAAGGCCGTATCCTGTCTAGTCGAAGGTGGCAATAATATCTCTAGGAGTCTCGTGAGTCGAAAGGCTCAAAACAATATGACATTACTATGCGGCCGGTTCACGGACCGGTCGTCGCACGAGCCCGGTTTGCCGTACGGCGCCTTTGCCCATCGTCGGGATCTCACCGCTACGACGGCACGGCGTCTAACGTCGAACATGAGTTTTGCGAGTTCGATGTCGAGACTCGGAATCGTCTGTAGACGACTTATAGTAGATGCCTGACGGGGTGTTGTACTCGGTAGAGCAGTTACCACGCTGCGATCTGTTGAACCAGAGGTTTCGTGGACTGGTTAGTTTTAAAAAAATACCAGAGGCGTTAATCGTGGACTGGTTAGTCTTGAGTAAATACCAGAGGTGCGTGTGTGGGCTAGCTTGCTATAACAAAAATGCCACAGGCGTTTATCACCGTGGCTGGTCGAGTTCTCTGGTTACTCGAGTTGGCTAGTTTGAATTAATTGTCTAAAGCATTTATTCAGAAGAAAATGCTTTTTTTATAAATAATACAAAATGCTACAAGCGTAGTACCATTTAGAATTGTTAAGAATGATGTAGTACATTTGTATAATAAATATATAATAAGCAAAGGACTGCTCAAACTCTTAAGATTTTTATAAATATATTTAGAGATTACTATTATTTGTATGATAAATATGATATCCATGTGCGAATTTCATAAAGGCTCGGTGCTGGGTTGGTACTGGTGCCAGAGTTACCAGTACTGGCTGACGATTCTGGGCCAGTACAAGCTAAGATCGGGGTCATTACTGGGGCAATGTCGGAATAATAACACGGGTCCCAGTCTTGGCGCCAACTTTGGCCCGACACAGAGTACTAGTACGGGGACAACACTGATTGCCAGTATTGGGCCAACTCTTGGCGCCAACTTTGGCCCGACACAGAGTACTAGTACGGGGATAACACTGATTGCCATATCATACTCGCGGCGTGTTGCTTTCGTGCCGCGGTCGTTACTTCCGGCGCCGCTCGAGCAAAAAGCTTTCTAAATCCTCTCGCGGCGTGTTGCTTTCGCGCGGTTGTTACCTCCGGCGCCGCTTGAGCGAAAATTTTTCCAAGTCCAATTCGGTCTTTCGATACTTGTGGCAATGCTGTGTTCGTATAAGTTACACGACGGTGGCGATCGACTACGAGCGCGAGCGAACGGGAAACGATGCTCCCCGCATCGACTTCGTCGTACGTGTACGTATTCCACAAACGTTTTACACATTTGTACGGACCAAGCGAAACGCGTTTGCACGTCCGTACTAGAGTTCTAAAGGACAGTAATTTTACCGGGTAATTTTGGTAATTTATCGTAATTTACTGTAAATTACCCAATAAAATTACCGTAATTTACCGAAAAGTTGAAAACACATGATCAATGATTACAATTATAATTTATAATAAATATTGCCTGTTTTATTCGATTTGAATAGCGTTTATTTTTATTTTAAAAAAGTACAGGAACATTTCAAGGGAACATCGCAAATAGAGCTTATACTTATCTTATACTTATTTTTATTTGGTATTGCTTTTGTACTTAAAGCTTAGTTATAAAAAAAATTATTGCACTTTGCAAAACCTACAAAACAAATAATTGCCGTACCTTAACGTCCTTAACATTAAAAAATAAAATAGTTTCAGTTAGAAGTTAAAACAAACAAATCATACTTTATAGTCAAAACAAAACCAAACCAGACTTCAGTCTTTTCGTTGAGCATTTGGTAACTCTCGTCACATTAATATAAATATAAATTAAGATGACAATGATCAGATCATGATCTTACTCATCATTTTCTAGATCGCTATCGCTTTCAGTTTTAACGTCACTCTCATTTTCGTTAGAATTAGAAGACAAAGGTGAATCACGAACTACAAAAAGATCGCGAGATTTTTTTTCCAAATTAATGTTTGACGCTATAAAAAGCATTAATTGCAACCAACATTTCAACTATATTTGGTAGGAGCTTATTTCTAGATCGGGTATGAATTCTACCAAATGTGCTCCAATTTCTCTCGCATCCGGCCGACGTCGGTGGAAGATTGAGAAGCTGAACAGCAATGGGGCACAATGGCTGTTTAGTACATAATCCTTGCCACCAAGTAATTGGGTCAATATTTTGTGCAGAGTAACACAGTTGTGGCCTAGACCACAACCCTGACTTAGTTCTGTATTCTGCCAGATTTGACAAAACAAGGCTGGTATCCAATTTCAGGTGCTCAGCCAACTGAATGATAATATCAATAGCCTCAGTAGCAGCGGCATCCGTTATTACCTGACCACAGTACCGTGGATCTAGTATATTTACAGCTTTGTGTACAGGTTTGCAGCAAAACTCTTCACGGCGTGTCACAAACATTCTAACTTGCTCTTGTTCATTTTCAGTCAGTGGAGCAGATGAGAGAGAGTTGTCCATCACCTTATTTATTTCAGAAAATATTTGGGGCACATCTGACAAATATGCACTGTCTGATTCAATATATGTAATAGCCTCAGCAATAGGGATTAAAATTACCAAAGCAGATCTAGCCTTAGCCCAAAAAGTTTCATCGAGTACAGTTTGGCGCACAAACCCATCAATGGTATTGTTATTAGCCTAAAGAGCATATTAACTAATGAAGCTGCTTTGCAAGCCACAGTCATTGACAAAGATCTCCAAATTGATCGGTTTGTGCGCCAAACTGTACTCGATGAAACTTTTTGGGCTAAGGCTAGATCTGCTTTGGCAATTTTAATCCCTATTGCTGAGGCTATTACATATATTGAATCAGACAGTGCATATTTGTCAGATGTGCCCCAAATATTTTCTGAAATAAATAAGGTGAAGAACAACTCTCTCTCATCTGCTCCACTGACTGAAAATGAACAAAAGCAAGTTAGAATGTTTGTGGCACGCCGTGAAGAGTTTTGCTGCAAACCTGTACACAAAGCTGTAAATATACTAGATCCACGGTACTGTGGTCAGGTAATAACAAATGCCGCTGCTACTGAGGCTATTGATATTATCATTCAGTTTGCTGAGCACCTGAAATTGGATACCAGCCTTGTTTTGTCAAATCTGGCAGAATACAGAACTAAGTCAGGGTTGTGGTCTAGGCCACAACTGTGTTACTCTGCACAAAATATTAACCCAATTACTTGGTAGCAAGGATTATGTACCAAACAGCCATTGTGCCCCATTGCTGTTCAGACTTCAGCTTCTCAATCTTCCACCGACGTCGGCCGGATGCGAGAGAAATTGGAGCACATTTGGTAGAATTCATACCCGATCTAGAAATAAGTTCCTACCAAATAAAGTTGAAATGTTGGTTGCAATTAATGCTTTTTATAGCGTCAAACATTAATTTGGAAAAAAATCTCGCGATCCTTTTGTAGTTCGTGATTTACCTTTGTCTTCTAATTCTAACAAAAATGAGAGTGACGTTGAAACTGAAAGCGATAGCGATCTAGAAAATGATGAGTAAGATCATGATCTGATCATTGTCAACAATGTCAACTTAATTTATATTTATATTAATGTGATGAGAGTTACCACATGCTCAACGAAAAGACTGAAGTCTGGTTTGGTTTTGTTTTGACTATAAAGTATGATTTGTTTGTTTTAACTTCTAACTGAAACTATTTTATTTTTTAATGTTAAGGACGTTAAGGTACGGCTAATTATTTGTTTTGCAGGTTTTGTGTAAAGTGCAATAATTTTTTTATAACTAAGCTTTAAGTACAAAAGCAATACCAAATAAAAATAAGTATAAGTATAAGCTCTATTTGCGATGTTCCCTTGAAACGTTCCTGTACTTTTTTAAAATAAAAATAAACGCTATTCAAATCGAATAAAACAGGCAATATTTATTATAAATTATAATTGTAATAACGAGACGGATATTTGTTGTTTGAGCAGTTTGAGTCAATGTAAGCAATGTATTATTACGTAATTTTCGCTCAAGTTCACAAATATTGTGTAAAATAATGTTCAATTGTTCAATAAGTCATCATAATCGACAAACCTAAAAATATAAATTAATTACCAAAATTACCGAAAATTACGGTAAATTACCGTAATTTTCCGTAAAATTACGCTCGATTTTAAATTACCGGTAATTTTAGAACTCTAGTCCGTACGTATCGCTTGTGTCGCTCGGCTCGCCGAGCGCACCGCACCTCTTATAGTACCCAACCGGCCGGCCGAGCGATCGGCGACGCACGGTCTTACGCACGGTCGCTTATGGGCGCTGGAGGCGAAATATCGAGACCATCGGGACTTGACCGCTGAGAGCGACGACGACGGCATGAACGCGGTCGTTACCTCCGGCGTGGGCTCTAGCGAAAAGTCCCCTCGCGGCGTGTTGCTTTCGCGCGGTTGTTACCTCCGGCGCCGCCCGAGCGAAAATTTTCTAAGTCGACCCAATACATGCCCAGTACTGAGCCGACTCTCGGCCGTAGATCAATATCATTTCTGGCCTTATACACGGTCAGTACTGAGACGAGACTCGGCTCAGAACAGAATATGGTTGCATGGGGGTACTGGCACAATACTGATCTAGCGGTTTATCCGTACTGGTGCAGCACCACCCATCAAGTCTTGGCAGCCAATATTGTGCCACTTCTGGGCCATGCGGAAAACTCTGGCAGAAGTCCGACATTCGCACATGGGGTATTTTATATACATTTGCAAAACTATTTTGTAACATAACATTTTATTAATCTTAATTTTTTGCAGGAGGCAGATATTGAAGGAATTGGCTGGTGAAGAAATCACAAAGATATCGAATGATACGAGCGACAAATCTATCAATTGTCAGGACTTAGTAAAATTACTGCCCGACTTAATAGATTCGAAGATCAGTACTGAAGATGTACAGTGCTTGAAGCCAATACCAATAAGTGAAGGTGAGTACAAAAATGTACAAAAATGTGAAGATGACAATATTATTGTCATCGACAATACAGGCTTTGTAGATACTGATTGTATCCAACAGCATGAGCCTGAAGGTAATCGCATTATAAATATTTCTTTTTTCCATGAAGA
The DNA here is from genome assembly GCF_030848795.1 of Temnothorax nylanderi. Classification (NCBI taxonomy): domain Eukaryota; kingdom Metazoa; phylum Arthropoda; class Insecta; order Hymenoptera; family Formicidae; genus Temnothorax; species Temnothorax nylanderi. Next base: position 132,509 of record NW_027249437.1, read on the forward strand.
ACTGCATCGAACATTTGATAATCATGCGCGAGGAATTGAGTGCCAGTTTAAAAACTGAAAACTCGTAAATACTCGTCTTCAATACAGTTCTTTGCAACCCGATTTCCCTCGGTCTCGCCGGCCGAAGGGGCGCGGCTGCAAATTAACCGTCTAATGACCAGACGATAGCTCGAGGAGGACAACAGTGTCAAATCTCTTACCGTAACTTCCGTATCCGGGATCTTTATCGATACCTTTTGGTTGGGCGCCAGGTGCGATTATAGACGCGCACCACGTCTCGACAATGTTCGTTCTTACGACCTTGGCGCGAGCTCAGGGCGCAGTTCCGTGATACGAGGGTGACGGTGGAGAGGGGACGTAACGCAATCAACACACAAAATAAATTGCAATAATGAACAGTAAATATATTTCACAACGAAACAGGCAAATCATATCGGGAATCTCAGGCCAGATATCGCCCGGATGGCAGGTAACGATGCGGCAGTCAAGCCGGCGGTCGAAGCACGCACGGGGCGCGTGGTATCCACGCCCGCGAGACTCTCCTCGCGAACGAGCACGCCGGTACTCGTCCGGACACGCGGCACCCGGGTCCGCGGATCTCTTAAGCGAGCTCGACAATCCCGACTCGTATAAACGCGGCTCCGCGATATCGCCAATTCGCCGGCCACAATCCCCAGATCCCGAACATACAACGGTTCTCACACGTACGGCAGAAGGCCCGAGACGCGAACTCACAAACACGCAACGCTATCCGATACGCTCGCGAAATTCCTTCGCGAGCTAACGCGACGGCACTGGCCCACACGCGTGACGCAAAACTTCCGCGAAGTCCGCGGTGCAACGCACAATGCCCGACGCAATATCTCTCGAAACGTGCGGCATTCCCCCGCACACGAGGAGCACCGGTACTCACAAATACGCAACACTAAACGCCGTATCGGCCGGAACGCGCCGCCCGCGGCACGTCCCTGCTCACGATTCACGAAATACACAATACACCGACCGCGAATTGACTGTCGATCACGCGAGCCTTCGAGGGGGGCCCTTAACAAGTTCTCTGGCGACGATCTCGGCCACGGGCCGGCCACGCGCCCGCGGTTCCGGCTAATAGCCGCGACCAGCTGACCGGCGCCCACGCAACGGGAGCCGGTATCTACAGGCAACAGTTAATCAGGCCGATTCACATGGTAATCGAATCGGTATTGATATTTACTGGCGCCTGGTCGCGACCGAGATCGAGCCCTTAATTACGTGGTGGCACCGGAGTGGGGATCTTACACAATTGCTGCTCGCTGCGGCTCGGCGGCGTCGGGCGCTCGTCCTCGGATGGCTCCTCGTCAACGGCTGATTCGACAGTGTGGAGCGGTCGGCTCGGCGGAACTACGTTGGGCCCCCGCGCGCTCTCACGCTCGCGGTCCTTCCGCCCCGCCGATTGGTTGTGTGTGTGTCGCCCTGCTCGCGACGCTACCGACGACTTCCGCTACTTTCCGCGGGCCGTTCGAGTAAGCTGCGGCGTGCGTGCGTGGGCCCCTCGCGGTTTCCCGCCCGGCTGGCCAGGCCGTGGCGGCGCCGCTCGGCCCTCTCGTCGCCGTCGGGGTGTGTTTGGGTCGTCCACCCGCGCTGCAGTCGCGGTGGCACGCCCGTAGTTCTGCTGCGGCGGGGCCGTATCGTGCTGTGCGAGGCGTTTTCGGCGCTTCCTTCGCGGCAGGTCCCGGTAGCCCGCCCGTCGGCCGACCACTCCGCCGCGCGTCCTCCCTGCGCCCGTCCTTCCCTCGTCGCGACTTTCGTCGTTACATATTTTTGTTGATCTCGTTCCCCGGCACCACCGGTTTTTCCTACGGAACTTAACTAAAAGATTAGTTATCGCAGATTGCCCTCCCTCGACTCGGGTCGAGGCGCCATCCCCGACCTTCCCCTCGGCCGAACTACCGTCTGGGTGGAGGACGCGACAAATGTCACGTCACATCTTCTATAAATGCGATATGTGCCATTATAAGGCAAACTTTTGGTCACATCCCACAGATTGTGAAACTGTGGACGTCAACACGGCTATCACAGCTGGAACCATTACTACTGGAATTGGTTTTGCCCAAATGGAAGAAATGTTTGCAGCTGCAAATATACCGTGTATGTCAGAGAAAACATATATCCAACATCGAGACATAGTACTCGATGAATATGAAAAAAACAGCCACTGAAAATATGAAAATGGCTGGCGAAGTTGAAAAGCAACTTGCTGTAGACAGAAACGAAGTAATCAATGGCATTCCGTACATAACCGTTGTAGCGGATGCCAGTTGGGCGAAGAGGTTGTATGGCACTGCCTACGATTCACTTTCCGAAGTTGGAGCTATTATTGGTTATCGCACAAAGAAAGTCCTCTTCGTTGGCATTTCGTTGCAACAAATTTTGCACGATATGTCATATGGCGGAACAAAAAGGTCTCGAGGTAAAAGTTCATAAATGTTACAAAAATTTTGACCGTAACATGAGCTCTACACGTATGGAAAGTGATGCTATTGTCGAAGGATTTAAATGTAGCATTGAAATGCATGGACTGATTTTTAGAACACTCATTGCCGATGGTGATAGCAACGTGTATCAGTCCATCATAAATAATAATCCGTATCAAGAGCAAATGATAAGAGTACGAAAAGTAGAATGCACTAATCATTTGCTTCGAAATCTGTGCAAAAAATTAAAAGTAGTCGCAGAGACGACTGAACCAAAGTTGCGTAGAAATCGTGATTTTATAAAATCACGAAATACTTTAAAAAACAATATTTTAAACATTAGAAATGAAATATTACAATTAGCTGAACGACCGGAAATAAGTTGGCGCTGGAAGTTCATATTTTTTAATAAACTATAGCTCAAACGATTGCTCCCTAATTGCTCCCTCAGAATCAACAATTGCTCCCCTTTTAAAATTATAATTTTTAAGATATTTAAAAAAAACGTAAAATTTATAATTTTCACTCAAAAACATATTTCTAATAACTCTATGCAACTAAATCCGACATAGAACGATTGCTCCTTAATTGCTCCTTATTGCTCCATCATTATTTTAATGATTTATTGCATTTTTATTGAAAAAATAACAAATTAATTATTTCACAAGTGACGCCGCCGCCATCTATTGGCCGCCTATTGTAACTATATGGCTCGGCAGCCATTGGCGGAAATATTCAAACCTAATATAATAGCTCTATCGTTTATAACTATATCTCAAAGAGTTTAATCAACATTTCCTATTGATTTTTGGTAGAATAACTGTTTCTCGCTTGCTCTATTGGGATATTCAATTGCTCCATTCGTATAATTAATTTTGTATGATATTTTAGCAAAAAACTGTTCATTTTCTTGAAAAAATACATTTCTCACAGTCTTCTGCAAGTATATCCAGCATAAAACGATTGCTCCTTAATTGCTACGCGTTGCTCCATCACTACCTTAATGATTTATTGCATTTTTATTAAAAAATTAACAATTTGATCATTTCACATATGGCCTTAAGCCTACTACGGTCGCGCTTTTGCACAGCGGACTTAAGGCCTCCAGCCAATAATAATCGAGCGCTAGAGGCGCAGCTTCATATAAAAGAGACATTCCGTTGTTTTTGATATAAAAGATTCCTTCTTGTAATGTTGAAGAGTCAAGTCGATTAAAAAGTGTGGTATTAAATACGTCGTGTGCTATTTTCCTTCCATCCTTTCCACTTAAGACGCTACATTGGTGACCCCGACGTTATATCGAAGCACGAGAGAGTACGGGTATTCCCAGCTGGCTAATGCCGAGAGATAGTTCGCCTCCCCGAGGGGAAGAAGCCGGCCAAGGGGAAAGCAACGTTCACGATAGCACCAACGCCCAGCAATCGATAAGCATGAATGGTGGTTCCGGCTCGGGAGTTTCGGTCGTTTCGCGTCATATAGAGCTACCGCCGTTTTATCAAGCTGACCCGCGACTATGGTTCGCGCAGGTAGACCTAGTTTTCGCTAATTACAACATAACCTCGGATACAACGAAATTTAGATACGTCGCAACACAATTATCCGGCGAAGCCTTGCGTAGCGTCTCGGATCTAGTACTCAATCCGCCGGCCGAGAATAAATATGAAAGCATAAAACGGCGCGTCATGTCAGCATACGATGAAGGAGACGAAGCACGCCTTCGACGATTACTTCGCGGTCATGAAATGCGAGAGGAAAAACCTACGGCTTATCTCCACCGCCTCCGAAGTCTCGCCGCTAACCAGTGCGGAGACGCCATTTTACGCTCGTTGTTTCTAGAACAGTTGCCGGAACACATTCGTGCGGTTCTCTCCATTTCGGACACAAATGATCTTCAACGCTTGGCGGAGATGGCCGACAAGGCCGTTGATGTCATGAAGCCCACCATCTCGTCGACTCAGTTGGTTTCCGCAGGGACCACGGCAAGCGCTCAAGCGTTTTCAGGTACGCAACCAACATTACAGGAATATCTAAACGCACTGACCTTACAAGTCGCCAAGATTCAAAAGAAATTGAATCGTGCCAATCGATTTCGACGCGCTCGAAGTAGGAGCAGAGAAACGCAATCCAGAGCCTGCTTCAACTCAACCAAAACCCGAGATATGTTACTACCATAACAGGTTCGGCGCTAGCGCAAGAAAATGCCAGAGTCCATGTTCCTGGGCACAAGGAACAAAATTGCAACAGGAAAACTAACAAAGTCTCCGTGTATAGAGGCGGTTGCGGGGACTGTTAACACGCCAAGCCGTCTCACCATCTTTGATCGAAATTCGAGGATGAATTTTCTTGTAGATACAGGGGCAGACGTGTCGGTAATCCCCAAATCTTTCACGCACAAGAAACCTGTTCCTGTCAAGTGGAAGATCTACGCAGCTAACGATACCATTATTTCAACATACGGCGAGATCAACATGAAGCTCAACCTTGCACTACGCAGAGATTATGAGTGGCGATTTACTATAGCTGATGTTCAACAACCTATACTCGGCGCTGATTTTTTAAAATACTATCAGCTACTTGTCGATCTTCACGGACGCCGCCTAATCGATTCAGTAACCCAACTGCACGTAATCGGAACGATTACTACATGCTTTACACCGTGCTTAACCAAGATAAGTCACAACAACAACTTAAAGGAAATTCTTCAAGAATTCGACGAAGTCTTACGTCCGAGTAGAGTCGTGGAGCCAAAACATTCCGTGCAACACCACATCATCACTACCGGACATCCTGTCGCGGAGCGTGCCAGACGTCTTTCACCAAACCGTCTCAAAGCAGCCCGCGCAGAATTCCAAACTCTCATTCAACAAGGTGTGTGTAAACCGTCGTCAAGCCCATGGGCTTCCCCATTACACATGGTTAAAAAAGCAGACGGAAGTTGGAGACCATGCGGTGACTACCGCCGCCTTAACAAAGCTACATCCCTGATAGGTACCCAGTTCCTCATATACATGACTTTACACATCGCCTTCATGGATGCAAAATATTGCATGGATGCAAAGTACACAAGGCTAAGGCTGAGTTTCCACTCAGCGCGTCACGTATCGCGTCATCCGTCGCGACCAATCAAAACATCCTATTTTATTACATTATTTGTGATGGGATGTTTAGGCCGGTATTCATAGTCGGTTCTTATATTTAAGACCATCTTAAGTACAATCTTAAGATGTCATTAACCAATCACAGAGCCGTATTAGCATCTTAAGATATTACTTAACGCGATGATGACGCGACGCGTGACGCGCACAGTGGAAACTCAGCCTAACGTCAATAAGGGCTCATGCACAATGCCGACAGGTAGCGGCGTCGTCACTTTTAAAATGATCAATTTGTTATTTTTTTTTAAATAAAAATGCAATAAATCATTAAAGTAATGATGGAGCAACGCGTAGTAATTAAGGAGCAATCGTTTTATGTTGGATATACTTGCAGAAGACTGTGAGAAATGTATTTTTCCAAGAAAATGAACAGTTTTTTGTTAAAATATCATACAAAATTAATTATACGAATGGAGCAATTGAATATCCCAATAGAGCAAGCGAGAAACAGTTATTCTACCAAAAATCAATAGGAAAAGTTGATTAAACTCTTTGAGATATAGTTATAAACGATAGAGCGGTTTTCCGTTTCCGGTGCGAGTGAGTTGACAGCGTGTGAGAGTGTGCGAGTATAAAGTAAAGATTAAGGAGAGACAGAGGAGGCGGAGGAGGGCGAGAGTGTGCGAGAAGGGAGGAGCAAAGGTGAGTGAGCGTGGAGAAGAGAGGGGAGAGTGGTGGAGGAGCAGGAAAAGGGAGTATAGGGAGAAAGAGTGTCGGGGCTCGGACAAAGGAGCCGGCACGAACAATAGCTGGGGTAGAGGGGCGACGCGACAGGTGAGCCGAGACGTGTGCGGTAGCGCTGGGTAGGGCGAGAACGAGAGACAGTATAGAGGAGCGACTCGGCAGGGGAACGGAGGTACGTGAGGTGGGGCGTGGCAGAGCATAGAGTATAGCACAGGTAGAGGAAGAAGTGAGACACAGAGTAGGCAGAGATGAGTGAAGAGAAAGAAAGCGGAACGGAGATAAAGAAGGCGACAGATAAATTAAAAGAAAAGGATAGAGGCAGAAAAGGGAGTACGGGGAGCACGGGGAGCACGGGAACCTTAGATGAGTTTTGGAAAAGGAAGAGGGATGATTTGGATAAGAGTGGGGGGGAGAGAAGGATGCAGTATTCAAGAGAAGCAATATGACGGCAAGGTCGCCTAAAACGGAAACGGAGGTAGGTGAGAAGGAGATGAGGGAGATAATTGGCAAATTGAGAGAGGGCTTTAGGAGCATGAGAGAAGAGTTAAGGGAGGGCTTCAAGGAGCAAGGAAGAGAAGTGGAGAAGATAAGGAACGAGTTAAGAGCGCGAGAGGAGAAGTGGAGCGTGGAGAGAGAGGAGTTTAAGAAGAGAATAGAGGATTTGGAACGAAAACTGGAAGGGATGATAATGGAGCCTAAGGAGGGAGGGCACGAAGGAGGAAAAGGTGCAGAAGGAGGCGCAGGTCTGAGAAGGGGGGAGGGGAGAGAGGAACCTGATTGGAAGGAGAGGGTAGAAATGCTGGAGAGGAGGTACGAAATGAAGGAGAGGGGAGAAAGGAAGAGAAATGTTGTGATAAAAGGAGTAAAAGAGGAGGCGGGAGGAATAAAGGAGGGAATAGAGGAGGTGATAAAAAAGATAGGAGTGGAGGTTAAGATAGAGGAAATCAGAAAAATAGAAGCGGGAAGGAGAGAGAAGGGAGGTATGGCAGTGGTAAGAGTGGGAAGTGAGGAAGAGAAGGCAAGAATAATGAGAAATAAGTGGAAATTGAAAGATGAAAATACTTGGATCGAGGAAGATCTAACATGGGAAGAAAGGAGGATAAGAAGAAGGGTAATTCAAATTGCATTGAAGGCAAGGGGAGAGGGTAAAAGAGTGCAGATAGGGCAGGGAAAGGTATGGATAGATGGGGAATGGTGGGTATGGGATGAGGTAAGAGACATGCTCGGTGATAGTAGATGGAGGTGTTGGGAGGCAGGGAAAAGGAAAGAGGAAGAAGACAAGAGAGATGAATGGAAAAGCAGGGGGAGTAGAAGAGGGAGAGGGATCGGACAGGACAGATATAAGAGGAGTAGAAAAGGAGAAGGAGAAGAGGGAGGAACTTTTGAGGAGAGAATGAGAGAGGTGGAGGGGGAGGAAAAAGAGAGAGGGGAGAGAGAGGAGGGAAGGAGAAGGAGGAATGAGAGGAGTAGGAATGGAGACGAGAGGATAAGAGGTGAAGAGGCTAGAGGGGGGAGGTGGAGAGTGGTAATACGGGGGGAAGAGGAGAAGAAGTGGGGGGAAGTAAAGTAGTTTGGAGGATGGTATTCTGGAACGTAGCTGGTTTGGAAAATAAAGATAAAGATTTCTGGGAAGGTCTGAAGAGAGAAGATGTGTTAGTCATGGTAGAGACTTGGATAAGAGAAAAGGGCTGGGAAAGAATAAGAGGAAGGCTGCCAAAAGGGTACGAATGGGGAGTGCAAATAGCGAGGAAAAAGAATAAAAAAGGGCGAGCAATAGGAGGGATGATAATGGGAATAAGAAAAGGGATAAAAGAGAAGGGGAACGGAAATAGAAATAGATAGGGAGGGTGTGATAGCAGGAAAGGTTAGGATAGATGGCGAGAACAGGAGTATTATAGGGGTATATGCAAAAAAAGAGGAGATGGAGGAGATCTTACAGGAGTTGGGACATATAATGGAAAAGAAAGAAGAAGGAAGGTTCACGATAATTGGGGGAGATTTTAATGCGAGGACTGGACAAGAAGGGGGGAGGATAGAGAAAGAGGAGGGGGAGGAAGGTTGGGAGGGGGAAGAAGTTCAAAGGATAAGAAGATAGACAGAGAGGGGAGGCTGCTGGTAAATAGCTTAGAGGAGAGAGGATGGGAGATTTTCAATGGAAATGTGAGAGGAGATGAGGAGGGGGAGTTTACTTTCACGGGGGAAAGAGGAGATACGGTGATTGACTATGTAATAGGGGAAAGAGAAGTAAGAGAGAAGATAGAGAGCATGATAGTGGGGGATAGAGTGGATTCGGATCATCACCCCTTGGAAATAGTAGTGAGAAGGGGGAACGAGGAGGAAGGCAGAAGAAGTGGGTGGAAGAAAAGAAGCAGGGGGGTATGAAACGAGGAAGGAGCAAAAAGGTTTATTGAAAAAATAGGAGAGGTGGAAGAAAAAGTGGAAGAGTTGAATAAGGAATGGGAAGAAATGGAAGCAAGAATAACAGAGGCAATAAAAGGGGTAGAGAAGGAGATGGAGGGAAAGAAGAAAGGGAAGGTAGGATGGTGGGATAAGGAGTGTCGAGAAATAAAGAAAGAGGCAAGAAGAAAATTAAGGGATTGGAGGAAAGAAAGAGGAGAGGGCAGAGGTTACAAAGAAAAGAGGAAGGAGTTTAGGGAGTTGTGTAAGAGGAAGAAGGAAGAAGAGAACCAGAGATGGGAGAGAAAAGTGGAGGAAGCAAGGAGGGAGGCAGAGGTATGGGAGATAGTAAATAAGGAGAGAAAAAAAGGAGGGGAATTGAAGAAGGAATAGAAAAGGAAGAATGGAAAGAACACTTTATGAAGTTGTTGGGAGAAGTAGAGGGGAGGTTGAGGATGGGGAAGGAAGGTGGGAGGGAGGTAAAGGAAGGAGAGGAGGAAGAGGAGATAAGTCTAGAAGAAATGAGGAGAGTTATAAAGAAGTTAAAGGATGGAAAGGCAATGGGAAGGGATGGGATTCCAGGCGAGGTTTGGAAGCGAGAGGGGAAGGAGTTGGAGAATTGGGCATGGAAATATATCAATAGGATATGGAAGGGGGGAGGATGGCCGGAAAATTGGAAGGAGGGAATAATTGCGCCAATCGTAAAAAAAGGGGAAGGAAAAAGAGCGGAGGAGTATAGAGGGGTGACAATAATGCCGTCTTTATATAAGGTGTACACAGCCATTCTGGCGGAGAGGTTAAGAGAGGAGATAGAAGGAAAAAAATAGTGCCACAAAATCAGACAGGTTTTAGAAGGGGGATGGGAACCATAGACAACATCTATGTGCTGAACTACTTGGTGAACAGAAGGCTGGAAAAGAAGGGGGGGAAATTGATAGTATGTTTTGTGGACGTTAAGGCGGCGTTTGACTCGGTGGATAGAGGAGTACTATTAAAAGCAATGAGAGAAAGGGGAATAAGGGAAGGGCTGGTGAGGAAAACGGAGGAGATTCTAAGGGAGACGAGAAGTAGGGTAAGAGTAGGAGAAGGAATGGGAGAAGAGTTCTGGACGGGAAGGGGTGTAAGACAGGAGTGCCCGTTGAGCCCGCTGTTGTTCAACGTGTTGTTGGCAGATATGGAACAGGAAATGGGCAGAGTGAAATGGGGAGGAGTAATGATAGGAGGTAAGAGGGTGTATACCTTGGCATATGCGGATGACGTAGTGTTAATGGCGGAGGATGAGGACCAAATGAGGAGCATGTTGGAGAGACTGAAAGGGTATCTAAGCAGGAAGAGATTGGAACTGAACGTGGGGAAAACAAAAATAATGAGGTTTAGGAAAAGAGGAGGGAGGGATAGTAAGAGAAAGTGGAGATGGGCAGGAAAAGAATTAGGAAAGGTGAAGGAATTTCGATATTTAGGGTACGTGTTTCAAAAGAATGGAGGACAGGAAGCGCAGGTAAGGGAAAGAATTAAGAAGGCGGCTGCAGAGCTGGGGAAGGTTTGGGGGATAGGGAAGAGGAGATTTGGGAGAGACTGGGGGAAAAAGATTGTGGCTGTTTAATAGACTGGTGTGGACGGTGTTGGGATATGGAGCGGAAATATGGAGATGGAAAGAAAGGGAAGGAATGGAAAGGACAGAAGAAAGGTATATCAGATGGGTCTTGGGAGTGGATGGGAGAACACCGTGGTATCTGGTTAGGGAGGAGATGCAAAGGGAGAAGTTAAGAGGGAGGGCAGGGATGAGGGCATGGAGATTCGAGAAAAAATTAGAGGGGGGTAGAGGAAGTGAACTGGCGAGGCTATACTGGGAGGAATTGAAGGGAAGGGAGAAGGAAGGGAAAAAAGGCTCAAGCTGGGAGAGAGAAAAAGGAAAATTCTTCGAAGACAGAGGAGTAGAGTTGAAAGAACTGGAAAGGCTGAGAGAAGATGGAGACGAATGGTTTTACAAACTGTTTGAAGGAGATAAGGAGTTGCAAAGGAGAGAGAGATGGGAGAGGATCGAGAATTCAGATTATAATAAATTGTACAAGCTAATAAAAGGAGAGGGTATCCCGGGATATATGAAGAAGGGATGGGGAGAGAGTAGATTGAGAAGGGTGGCGAGATTTAGATTAGGGAATGAGATGAGAGAGAGCAGATACTGGGAAACGGAAGAGAAGAAGAAATGTAGGTTATGTGAACTTAGGGAGGAAACGTGGGAACATGTGTGGGAAGAATGTAGGAGATGGGAATCAGGAAATGGTAGTTGGCAGGAAGCGGTGGGATGGGTTTTAGATGAGGAAGGAGGAGGAGAGGAATGGATGATAGAACTAGAAGGGGAAAGAAGGGGAGGAAAAGGGGAACCGGAGGATTTAGAAGAAGGAAGAGGCGAATGGAGAAGGGGGGAGGGGGGAGGAAGTAGGGAGAGAGAGGAGGAGGAGGAAAGTGGAATAAAGAAGAGGTGAACAATGAACTTTGTTACAGACTACCCAGAATGGAATACGAGGGGAAAGCAATAGCAGAGGCGGTGGAAAGGATTGTAGAGGAGAAAATAAGGAAGCTGTCGAAGGAGAAGAAAGAGGTTGATAGGAGGAAGGAGGAGAGGATAGAGGAGCTTGAGGAGAAAGTAAGGAAGCCGTCGAAGGAGAAGATAGAGGTTGATAAAAGAAAGGAGGAGAGGATAGAGGAGCTTGAGGAGAAAGTAAGGAGATTGGAGAGAAAGGTAGAAAGAATGGAGCAAAGTGGAGGCAAAAGGAAGAGGGAGGATTGCGACGAGAGAGGGGCTGAGAAGAAGAAATGGTGGGCGGGGGTGTGCGAAAGGAACGAGGATGAGCTAAGAAAAAGGAACGTAATTGTGAGGGTCGAGAAGGAGAAATGGGGAGGCAAGGAGTCGAATTGGGAGAAAGTAAAGGAGCTATTTGCGGAGGGGTTAAAAGGTGAGGGTGACGGTGAGAGAGGTGGTAGTGGTGGGACAGAGAGGAGCCTGGATGACTATATTGGTGAAGCTGGCAGACGAGGAGGAGAAGTGGCGGGTGTTGGAGGCGAAGAGAAAGGCAGGGAACAGTATAGGGGTGAAGATTCATGAGGATAAGTCAGTGGAAAGGAGAGATAGGGAGAGAGAGGAGAGAGAGGAGAAAATGGAAGGGAGAAGGCGTAGGAGTATAGGGAGATCGGAGGAAGATGAAATCGCAAGCAGGATGGAGGAGAAGCTACTCATGAGCTCCGATGATGAGGAGAAGGGCAAGAAGAGAGAGTGGGCTAAATAGGGAAGAGCGGTGACGGGAAGGAGGGAGGATTAAGGATGGGGCCGTTGCAGAAGCGAAGGAGGAAGAAAAGGAATCTTCATTCTCGCCATCTGGCCATGGGGAGTCGGTTTATATTAATAAGTAATTGTAAGAGGTTTGGGTACGTTCCTCGCAAAAAACGCCTTGTAAACCTATGGGGAAATACAATAAATAGCATACATATAAACGATAGAGCTGTTATATTACGTTTGAATATTTCCGCCAATGGCTGCCGAGCCATATAGTTACAATAGGCGTCCAATAGATGGCGGTGGAGTCACTTGTGAAATAATCAAATTGTTAATTTTTTAATAAAAATGCAATAAATCATTAAGGTAGTGATGGAGCAACGCGTAGCAATTAAGGAGCAATCGTTTTATGTTGGATATACTTGCAGAAGACTGTGAGGAATGTATTTTTTCAAGAAAATAAACAGTTCTTTGCTAAAATATCATACAAAATTAATTATACGAATGGAGCAATTGAATATCCCAATAGAGCAAGCGAGAAACAGTTTTTCTACCAAAAATCAATAGGAAATGTTGATTAAACTCTTTGAGATATAGTTATAAACGATAGAGCTGTTATATTACGTTTGAATATTTCCGCCAATGGCTGCCGAGCCATATAGTTACAATAGGCGGCCAATAGATGGCGGCGGCGTCACTTGTGAAATGATTAATTTGTTATTTTTTCAATAAAAATGCAATAAATCATTAAAATAATGATGGAGCAATAAGGAGCAATTAAAGAGCAATCGTTCTATGCCGGATTTAGTTGCATAGAGTTATTAGAAATATGTTTTTGAGTGAAAATTATAAATTTTACGTTTTTTTTAAATATCTTAAAAAATAATAATTTTAAAAGGGGAGCAATTGTTGATTCTGAGGGAGCAATTAGGGAGCAATCGTTTGAGCTATAGTTTATTAAAAAATATGAACTTCCAACGCCAACTTATTTCCGGTAGCTGAACGTAGAAGGGAAGGAAAGCAACCTCAGCATTGTCTAACTACGGAATTACGAGAAGATATAATAAATGTTCCTAGCCATATCTTTGGTGAACACAAGCGATGTAAGGAACGTGGTCATACATGTGAGAACATCGCTGATACAGATAAGGAAAATTATGTTCCGTATCTTAAATTGTATGGTCTTTACCCCAAAATACAGAATGCAATCAATTATTTAAGCGCTTATTCCGACAGTTTGTTGCTCAATGTAACAAACAATTTTGCAGAATTGTTCCACTCGGTAGTCTGTGTAGAAATTGGCGGAAAGCGCGTTTTTTATGGTGCACGAGGTTCTTATAATACGAGAATTGCAGCAGCTGTTATTCAACATAACACGCAACAAGTTCTCACAGAATTTTATAAAAACGTATGTAACAGTGTTCCTTCTATTATCGAGAATCTGAAGAAGTGACGACAAATTAAAACAGCTCGAACCAGAGAAAGTCGAAAAATAGATGGAAAACCAAAAGAATTTAAAAGAAGCATAGGAATAGATGGTTATTACGGACTTCAATCGCAAAAACCAGACCTCTCCCCTGACCAGGGTTGGCATGTTTTAAACAATGTATTTAAAACTATTTGATTAAAACTTGTTTAAAATAGTAGACACTGTTTTAAACATTTTTGTTTTAAACAGTTTTAAACTACTGTTTAGAACTGTTTAAAACATCGCAACTAAAATAATGTAATTATTTAGGAAAAATTAAAAAAAACTGTAAAAAAACAAAAATAAATAAAAACTAATAGACAGGGTATTATTTTTAATTTTAGCAAAATATTTATTTTTGGATATTAACCCTTAAATGCCACCCGGGGTCCAGCGGACCCCAGACCCTCTACAATGATATATTTTCAAATGTTCCCGCCAAAAATAGAGCTCATATTTATTTATTTATTATTTTTTATTTTTTGATTTTGGAGCCAATATTTTAACTGTTGGCGATCTTAATTTTTTATACTATGTTGAAATTGAAATTTTAACAATATAAGCATTTTATTCTCTTTTCTAAGCCTTGAACAACATTGAAAATAATTTTCATAACTAAATATCAAAAAATCAATAAGTAAGGAGACATTTTTCATGCTGGGGTCTTTTAGACCCCATGTGTCATTTACGAGATTCTTGAGAGGTGTGGCATTTAAGGGTTAAATAACAACCAATACAATAATGAATAAAGTTAAAGACTACTTAGTGCTTACTGCTTAGTAGATAATGTAGTAATAATATTTAATTATTTTAATATATGGAGGGGTAAAAATCAGAGTGGTGTAAGTCAAATTTTTTTAAATATTTTCTCGTGTGCATAGATGCAATCTGTACAATATATAAATTGCATCTATGCACACGAGAAAATATTTAAAAAAATTTGACTTACACCACTCTGATTTTTACCCCTCCATATAATACTTTGGTTCTTTTTTTATTCTTATTAAGTAATCTTATGTTTAACTCACAACATAAATAAAAAATAAAAAAAAAATAAAAAACCTCCATTCTTCTTTTTTATCTAAAAAGTAAAAACTACAAACGTACAGTACAAGTACAAACTATAAAAAAATAAACCATATCACATTGCATTTTAGCACTCATTGCAAATGATAAATAAAATAACGTCCTTTAACTAAAAGAAAGTAAACATTTAAGTACAAGAAATGGACGGTAACGATTATATATTTTGCAATTGCATTGCAGTCATTGCATAATGCATATTAGATATTCTTTTAATACCTACTTTTAAATTTAAGTTATTAATTTAAAATAAAATAAAGAATATAGTTATATATTGTGACGTTGCAGTTTCGCCTCATCGTGGCAGCGCCCCGCCGCCGTCACAGATCGTTGTTCCGCTGCGGAACGTCGGTGCCTACCGCGCACACGTACCTAAAATAGCAAACAATTCGTTTGTAACAAGAAGAAAAATTATAAATAACATACTTGAATCTACATAATGATATTTCATATTTAATATGAAACGTGATCATTGATATATTATTTTTTGAGAGATATTCATGTTATCGAACGAAAATGTTGAATGCAAAACTCAAATATAATATTAAATAATATTAAATAATATATAATAATATACCTATATATTATTATATAGATATATATAATCTTACGTCAATAATATTCGTGTATAATACCACCTGTCGATACATCTCACATCTACGAATTTTTCATCAGAATAATTCTCGTCACATCTGACGCGTCTGATCTGTACTCGTTTAAACGCGTCACGAGTTTCCTCCAAAACGCAAATATCACCTACGTTTGTCGAGTTACATATTTTCCTATAATTAGATATACATATACAATAATTGTAAATGGAACAGGACCGATGTGATATACGATCAATTAAAGAGAAAAACGTCATTTACGATCCAGACTGCCCATCTTGGTAGCCTAACGATAATAATTGTGTTCCAACAATATTGTGCGTGAATTTTATATACTTTTTCCAAACTCAGAAAATTGCGCCGAGTTTTTGTCGGTCTTGAAAAACATAGCTCTTTGTTTAGAACGGTAAATCCACATATTTTAATCGATAATTCATTTAAATTTTAACGCTAATAAGCTAATAAGCATCCTTATTAAATCACCGTAAAGAATTTATTGCGAACAATATCACCCTAATTCAGGCTTCGAACCTGGACCTCCTCATTTTGTAATAAGAAAACTGCGCGCCGATTTTTTATCGATCTTTAAAACACAGTCCTTTTGGATATACAAGGTATTTCTAAAGTCTGACCCAGCCTCCTGAATTTCGAAAATAGCTTTAGATATGAAAAAACGCTGAAACACGTGTTGGATTATTTGAATTAGGGACTGCTTATTTTATGCCAAAAAAAAATTTTTCAGCCCCCAGGGCGGCGGAAACGTGCAAATAAAAAGTTTAAATAGGAAGGAGGTCAAATTGTAGCTCGTTTTAAAGGTCTAGTAAAAAAATTTTTTTTGTGAAAACCGCAGGTCGCTACAACTCCCCTATCAAAAATTATGGGGGGGGGGGGGTTAAAGTTACAAAAGGGCCTTTCTCGATTAAAGGCATTCTTTGAATTTTATTTTAAGGTTCCCAAGAGATTTGGGGGGGGGGTCTAATTAGAGAGGTTACGGCCTCCTTCCCAATAAACATTTTTTACTTGCACCCCCCTCCCCCAGGAGGCTAAGAGATTTTTTTGGTATAAAATAAGCAGCCCTTTAAAATATGTGAACACGTTTCAACGTTTTTCCATATTTAAAATCGTTTCCGAGATCCAGGGATCTAGGTCGGGAACTTTAGCGATACCCTTTGTGTATATACAGGGTCTTATTTTAATCAACGCACTTGAATTTCTTCGAAATCGATACGAGATATCAAATTCCTGTTTTTACAAGGTTGTACGGTATCAAGGGAGGACATATTTGATAAAAGAAATTTAACCTTGAGTAGAAGCGTTATATGATTAAATAAAGATCAATTTTAATTTTTAAATGGCAACATAATTTTTTTAACACATACGTTCGTAGCTCTTCTCATCGCGAACTCAACGCGCTACGACTGCCGTTCCTAGCTACGAATAATATTAATTTTTACATTTGCAATTTTGTAAAATTGAATGCGTCTACGAGATACAAATTTTTTTAAATAATTTTATATTTTTTTACAAAAATCGATTTCTTTCATTATTCCAAGTATAAAAGTATCAAGCTCGTCGAAAAGTGAATACTTTACGAGATATTTCATATTTATAGTAAAATTATTGACAAAATTGAAATGGAAAATTCTTAACGCAAAAGAGCTTTATTATAGTGTTTTATAAAAACGTCTCGATAAGAGGGCTACAAGAATACGCGATAAAAAATAGGGAGTTCCATTTAAGAAAACATCGATCATATTGACCTAGCCTTGAAAAGGTTACTCAAGATCGAGTCTATATTTTCATCGTACAGCCCCCGTTCGAACCATACAACTTTCCTTCCGAAACGCTATTCCGTATCTTCAATATTTTTCAAAATATTTGCTTGGGGAAATTAAAATGAAACACCCTGTATATTTTAAGGCTCCCGGTGACTCAATCGCCAATCCGCGTACACGCTTAGCAGAACTGTCAACTATAAAGCGTGAAATAAAAATAAATAAAAAATAAATTATTCTTGTAACGTACAACGTTATTTTTCGTTTTAGTGCAGTTTTTGTATTTTAAATAATCGTCATAATATTAAAATATGCCAAAGATTCTCAATTATTTTGTTACAATTTATAATATGTAAAAGCGAATATTTATTTCAATTCAGCGGATATCGAATAGCCTGTTTGCATCCTTGATTATGCATAATTCCAATTAAAAAAGTTTTCGGTATATTTTGCAAGTCCGGTTTTATCGATTACAAACGCTATTTTATTGAAAAACATTTTTGTTTTTTTATTTTTATATTTAATATACGTTGCAAGAATTTTCATAATGTATTTTTTCCCCTCCAGACGCCATCGATCCAAGATAGTTGGAGCGAGCGAATAGGAGCCCTAGGAAAGTATATACCGTAGAAATTTAAAGAATATACGAGAACAAATAATATCAAAAAAATTGCGAATATGCTCGGTACACGTACCTATTTTTAATATTTCCGTAATAATTTTGTATTTTAGCCGTAGTTTGCGCGTACTCAACGTTGGAGTACGTAATTTTTTTCGATTCATCGGAATGTGGAATATGTTCGGTAATTCTCGCAGAAAAATGCGTCGTATCGTGAACATATAATACCGTCAACTTTATCTCATCGTTGCTGTAAAAATAAGACGTTGAAAATATTAAATAACAATACGACGAGCTAATAGGAAAATTACTTACATCTGTATATTTGCTATTGGCGCATCGATTTCAGGAAGGATACAATGTCTGAATACACAGGTATTTTGCTCTTGGCAGAAGCCAAATGATTTCACATTGTCACATAGAGCACAGTCTTTTTTATCCCTCTCTAATGTAATTGCTATTCGCTGGAATCGTATTTCATAAATAACTAAAAATCGTAATAAATTGATATTTTCAGGAGTAACATCTCGTTAGCTTACCCGAACGTAGTCTAACATTTCCGGAGATATTACAATTTTCATTCGCTGCAGTATTTTTATTATTCTACATCGTTGTTCTCGTTAATAATTATACTAATTTTACAGTTAGTAGCATCCTTAAATTTAAAATAGTATTAGTTGCAGAAATAAATATAATAACCCGCTCGGTAAAATAAAAAAGCAATCTTATGTCCATTTCAATAATTACCTGCGACATATTATCTAAAAGTAGAGAAAACCTGCAATCGAATTGATTTCTGTGTTTTAATAATACCGAATAATGTATCAGCCATTGAATATTGGTAAAATTAAGGTCAGACAGTACTGGATCGGTACATATCAATACCGGATAATAACCGCATACACATGATATCCAACTTTTTCGTAAAACTGCAAATACACGAATCGATATATAATTTTCAAAAAGATAAAAAACACCCATTAAACCAATATAAATTTAGATAAAAAATAAAACATTTCTTAACGCGATTAAAATGTCATCGTACCTCGTATATCGAGCGATCTCACATTTTCATGAATCAGTAGAGTTTTCTTCGTCAAAGTTAAAAAATTATTTAACTCTTCGGCCTCTTTGGCGTTTACGCATACTATCGCTGTTCTCAATGTGGTGTAATCGTCCTTCAACAGATCTTGGAACCGCATGCTAAAGCACCCGTTTCCCTGTTAAGCCGGGAACCATCCGTGGAGATAGCGAGCATGTCCCACGACCCCGAGAACGCTAACAAGGAGCCAGGGGAGTACGAGGTGCGGAAGGTGCAAATTGTGCAGGTGCACCGACAGACGAGGGAGCAGACAGCAGAGAACCAGGAGGGCCAGACGACGCGTCAGAGTGCCACCGAGACGGTGCAGCACGAGGAGCTACCGGATGAGGAGGTGCGAAGGCTCATGTCAAGGGGAAGAGACGAAATAGTACAGACGACGTCGCCGGGAGAACAGATATTGTCAACACCAGAGGTAGTGCAGCGAGAGCTGTACCCCGAGGACGGCAGCCAGCCGGACCATGGAGAAGAGGTGTCACACTCGCAAATGTACACCGAGTTATAAAACCTTTTATTAATGTAACAGGATGAGATTATTTTAAGCATGTTTTATTTATCAATAGTTATAATAAGCGTTGAGCGCACATCGACAAGTAGTCGAGTCAGAGTTAGAGAGACAAGAGCACGTGAAGTGCAAACGTGGAGTCAATTTTATTTTAAAGACTTTATTATTCTTTTTAATACTTTTATTACGAATACAATAGCGATTCGACGCGATAGTTATTAAAATTTTGTAAGAGATACATACACCAAGTACACCGCAAAGTACAACACACGATATAATAAAAAGATACATACACCGAATACAAATATACGATATACTTGCCTGTAAAGATTCCTCCGATCCCAGATAATTGTCAGAACGACGAACACGTAGACTACATAGTTACATTCATTGAAATGGACTCAGATAGATTCAAGATAGTTATATTAACATTCATTTTTATTCTTTTTGCCATTGCAGTAATTAGCATACTGTTATTGGTATATTCTTATAAAGTAGAGTCAGAGCCACACTGTTTACCGTAAAGCGATTACCATAAAGTTTAAAGAACACATTATTGTTTCATTCATTATATTTTTTCCGTTATTCACAAGTTTCCCAGACACGGATATAATACTTACACTTTACGCCTTATTCACACTTTACATATTGATATTAGGAGCGGGAGTAGATCCGCGACCGATCCACGAGTGACGGTTTTATTATTCATAGCATTTAAGATACACTTTTAACATTAATAGCGAGCAGGACGTATTCCTGAGTTAGTATATATTTTATTTCAATTTTACAAGCGTTAATTACAATTACACCACGCTACACTTTACTGTACCATGTACACTTTACAGGCACTAAGCCGATAGAAACACGCAGAGACAATCTGTACACGAAAGAAATTCCCAATTAACATATTTAGCAGTTTTATAAAGTCATATCAACATTTTCAACGTTTAAATAATAATATTAAGGCCTTCAGCCGATAAGATGCACGAGGTGCACGAATACAATTCAAATTACACTTTATTCAAGATATTCAAAGATTTTATTACAGAAATAACCTTTTGGAGCAATATCCAGTCATTTACAATAATTTATAACATTCAGAGACAATTAATAGGATTTACACTTTATATTACACTTTTTACACTTTCTACACTCGACGACTTAGAATAAGCGTGCGAGACGAGCCAGCGAAGGCTCTACACTTCATATTACACTTTTAACACTTTCTACACTTGCATGTCAGATTTCAGCGTGCGAGACGAAGTCACCGAAAGGTGCAACACTTTCTACACCGTCTACACTCGACGTCTTAGAATAAGCGTGCGAGATGAACCAGCGACGGCGATTACACTTTCGATACACTTTTAGCACTTCGAGTGCAAATTTCATTAAATTCATTGAATTTTACAGATATTATTTATAGTTACATCTCACGGAAGAGAAACCAGCCGAATGGAGTCATTCCAGGCCAAGATTTATTTAACATTGCACATTGCATTAATTTTCATTATATTCAGTTACACTTTATTACACTTTTGTGAACTTACTACACTTTTAGACGGCATTTAGCCAATTTGATATTATATTCATGTTTTTGATACTTAAACATTATTCCCTGTCGATTTAAGAATTTATTATTATGCGATTATGCGTGCGGTCATTTTAAGCCGCGTTATACTTACCTTTTATACTTACCTTGTATTACACCGACTTCGGTGATTAGATGAGACGATTCCACAGCGATCCCGGGTACCTGAAAGAAAGAGAAAATTAATACTTACCTGGTTTCATAGGATTCGTCTGTTGTGACGTTGAGAGTCACTCGATGCAAATCGAGTGACTTTTGGTTCGCTTGCGCGAAGTTTGCGTGCAGCGACGCGTTTGGTTCACGCGAGTGCGAAAGCCAAGTCGCGCCGTTGCACTTAAGTGTAGCATCTCACGAAAAGGTGCCGAGTCTCAAGAGCGACTCGGCAAGCGAAGTGCAGATGGAGTCGTACCATCTACACCCGAAAGTGCGTTCCGCCAGTGCGAAGGTTGCGCGCCTAAAATGACGACTCAGCGCATGCGTGAGTCTAAGGTGGGAGAACTCGACCCGTTCCTCCCGAACAGTCCGTCGTGAGTTTTCGAGGCGTCAACACGTGTTGCGCCATACAAATCGGAAAAGGCGTTCTTATCCCGTTATCCGCTAGCGTTAGTAGCGTGAACGAAATATTATCACGGACAGTCCGTCGCGAACTTTCGAGACGTTAACGCGTAGAGATACCGGTTGCGTCATACACATCGAAAAAGGCGGTCTTATCCCGTTATCCGCTAACGTCAGTAGCGTGATTAATCTATTGTTAGAGACAGTGAGTGCGTGATACGGGAATATTCCTATTGCGCTTATATTGATCGTTAAGATCCGCATTAACCGAATAAGCGGCGTTTCGACAACAACTCGACGTAGTTACACGCGATCGAGCGAACACGCGCGCTGGAAGAGATTGCTGTACAATCTAAATTTTAATAAACTATTATTTGATTATAATAAACAAAAAGCATTACTTCGCGATCCCAGTGAACATCCTATCCTAAGTTCCGTATATACGCTTCGCTTAACAAGGGCGTGGCCGACGGCCTTGAACGCGCCTGCGACGTAGAAACGACAGCCATCTTGCTGAGAGAAGGAAGGACGGGGCAACGCAGTCGTATCAGGTTTCTGTATTTAAGCCTGAAAATACAGTGGCGACCGTAAACACAGCCCAAGTAGTAAGTGGCTATATTTCAATCATAATAATTTCATTCGTTGTTCCGGTCACAATCTAACGTTGAAACAATTCAAAAATACATCAGAAATCTAATATTTTATGTATAATTAATATAATTAATCGACATCGATTCCAGGCCAAATTTTCATATTTTATTTGCAAATTTTTCTTACCTAATATTTTTTTATTCTTATACGTAGACTTCAAAATGTAAAGTTTCGGACATATAGACTTAAAAACAACAGCTTCTATAAATGACGCGATGCATATATACGGATTATACATCGCGAAATGTACAAATTTCTTAATCTGAACCGTTCAGTTTGCGGCGGATATAATTATCTGCAATATCGGCCTATCGTCACCTCGTGGTTCACGGTTCTCGATTATCTTATGTTTTTTGAAGAGTTCTCCCACCTATTGAAAAATTGAAAAAAATTCTAGAAATTTTCTATGGCAATTAATCCTAGATATAAATGGTTTCACACTGACCGAGTCGTAATATTTATCCAAAATTATGTCGGCATTGTCAAGCACTAAATAAGAAAGTCTATCGAACGACAATATATTGTTGTACTCGTTCGAGAATTGAGCCAAGTATCGCGGTGTGGTCACTAAGATTTGACAGCCGCTATACATCATTGCCTGAAAGAAGCAAAAATGAAGAGTTCCTCATCTTCTACAGCTACACCTTTTCGGTACGGTAAATATTCGCCACTCGGCATTATTAAACGACCGACGAGACGCGACGGTACTCGCGCAGTTACGCGAAAACCTTATTTCTGTTTAACATTTTCTAAAATTAATTTTTATTTATCGATAGTAACGTACAGCGAAGATATTTAAAACATATTTAAATAAGAAATTTAAAAGTTATCGTACATTTAATAATTATTTTCCAAGTAGAAAAACAAATGAGTAGAATTCAATTTAGGAAAGTCTGATTACGGTAAATTTCGAAGCGTAGTACCAAGCCCAAACCAATATTACATTTTCTACAACGTTGCGCGCTGTCTTTTGCAATTTTTATTACGATGCATCTTAACGGATTTCTTCTTTCGGACCTTTCATCATTGTTGTACGCAAACACTGTCTTTTTTTTAAGAAAAAAAAACTAATAACAAGTATCTTTTCAATTCGATAATGATGTAAAATGAACGATCAATAGCAACAACGCCAAAACATACTTTATTTGAAAATCAAACGATCGACACACGGCCGTAAACGTAAACGCTTAGCACTAAAGGCTGTGTCGATCAAAATCGACGTTTAACGACGAAAAGGTACAAAAAGATATTCAATTTTCGTAAAAAATATAGGTAGATATATTTACCGCTACCGATCGATCCGATTTGCCGTTAAATGCCGCGACGCATCTTATATTGTCAAATGACCGTAGAAATGACTGGCACAGAGATCGAACGGAGATTACTTCAACTGACGAGGCACATAAAATTAATGCCAACGGACGAGTCGCGCTACGTGTTTCCTGAAACAGATATCATTTATATCGATTAACATGTTCCATCCTGGACTTACCATTCGGACAATTTGAAAATTTTAGCTTTTCGATTATTATCGATAATATAAGTATTTTCCATATTTAACGTTAATATTAAATAAACAGTTTAATAAAAATATCTACTTCATTTCGCATTGCATTAGACACCCTTTTCTTTATGTTTTTTGCTTTTGTAATTATTACGAAACGCTAAACGAGCGGAGACGAAATCACGTAAAATTAATCCGGTAATGGAATGTGTTGATAAATGAATTTTTTTACACACACGTACGCACGTATGTATATTTTATCGATATAAATTTGTAACATATATTTTGCTTAGGCACAACGCTTAGAAAGCTTGATAAAAATTTAAGACATTTTGTTTTTTATAACACTCGTATAAACAAAATTTCTCTACCTCTTTACGTTTAGCTATCTGACCACAAACAGCCATTGCGCATCCGCTCGTTTTACCACATTGCGACGATCCAATAGCAACAACGTCTAATCCATTGCTTATAGCTGGCACTATACAAGATTGAAGTTTTCTCAGTCTAGTAGAGTTGATGCTCTCGGTCCAACCCTAAAAAAGATATATTTCAAAATATATTTTTATTACACTCTTATAATCAATCGAATTACCGTCCGAAATGCATTTACTGAATTATACACCTCAAGTATTCCATAAGGATATCTCAGGTCCGTAATGTCACTCAAGACATCGCAGTCTATCGAACTCTGTATCAAAATCTCCTCGCTGATGACAAATAGCAAAAAAACATAAGAAACATAAATATTCCTATATAATCAATTATACGATATACTTGTGTATTTTTACCTGGGAAAAAATTTTGTGCGAGATTTATCAGGTATATTAATACACGTTGCCTCGTTCCTTCTTTCTCTGTCCCGTGAAAACTTTACATGGAAAATGTACCACTGTTCTTTAAGTTGCGTGGGCATTTCGACGAGATTCAATAAATCTATATACCAATAAAATTATAGCGTATCGCGTTATCATTCAAATGTTATTAAATTGAAGTTTAAGAGTTAATAAAAGTGACGAATAAAACAATTTTTGAGCGATCGAATAAGAATGTTAAAAAAATAAACTAAAATCAAACTAGATTTATCTGAAAAGTTACGAAAAAAACCGGTTAACGTTTCAAATTCAAACGATACTTGGACTTTTTTCCGGAATATTACGACAAAAAAATTCCAAGAAATTACCATTAAACGGACGAAATGAAATAATTATATCCTACGAATAAAACAAAATCAGCTTCGCGGGTTAAAACGTTGGAATAATTAAATCGGGAAAACTGAGATCAAAATAAAACATAAAATAATTAGTCGAAGATTAAAAATTAACGTGGAGATGTTAAAAATACGGTAACACTTCTACGATGAGAATCCATCAAAAATAACCGTAGTAACGAACACATTCTTCGTTGGAAAGTGTCACAAAATGTTGAAAGTCCAAAAGTCCAACTCGTGACGAAAATTACAAGTGCAAAATAAATAGTGACAAATTCCGACGAAGAGAAATAATTCCAAAAATTGGCTATCGGCAGAAATATCCGATTAGCGCGAAAATACGCGACCAACAAAAATCTATTTTAATAGATAATATAAAATTTTAATAGATTTATTTTGGTCAAGTATCACTTGAGATATCAACGTACCTCCTTCTATATATAATGCGTGATAATTAATGATTAATGCTTCGCTCAACAATATGACAGTTTTATCAATGGAACAATAAAACTCTCCGTATTCTCTTCCATTTCTTTCGTCCGTGACTAAATGATCAAAGTGTACAATTTTAGATGTGCCGAGAAGACGTTTTGTAAATCGAATGGCTTCTTCGGTCCACTTTTCTACAACACTTTAAGTAGTTGCAATCTGTTAAACATTTTTCGTAAAGAAACCACAAAAAACTCTGTAATTGAGTTAAAATCTTACACCGCCGTCGTAGCGTTGTAATCATTTGACGCGACACGATTCTTTTTCATACAAATCGGCAAAACACCAAATACACCCACGGTTTTCGACAAATACGCATCGGGGACAACATCTCGTGGAAGTATACGAAATTCATCCCTAGTTAATTCAACGCTAGTACCACGATCCACTAAAAGAATACAATATGTTTCATCCGTTTTAATACGAGTTATTAAACCACGGGAAAAGACGGCTGGTAAATTTCTTTCATCTTGACGCATAAGATGTATAAAAACCGTCTGCAAGATAAAGAGTATCTTATATTACGAGAAATGTAACTTGTATAAGATATCAGATAATTATAACTCTCATACGTAACGGGAGAACGTGAGAAACTAACGTCGCCAATTTTAACATTTTTCTCATCTCTTTTCTGCTCCAAAAAAGTAGATGTTTTCATAAAACTTATCAGCTTTGATTGAATCGTACAGAGTGTCTTTTTGTGCTTTTCAACATCATACGCTCTCGTGATATATGGATTCTGTACGTTTCCTACTTTTATCGCTTTGGCCGTAGGAGGACGGGCTGTATCTGAAATTAAATAAAGATTTAATAGTTGAGTAATTTAATTTGTCTAATGTATCGTCGCTATAAATGAAGTATAAACACATTACCTCGACGCTCGCGTAACTTGTCCATGTTTTGAGAATTATTGCCCTGAAACGAAGAGATTTGTAATATTTTACAATCATATCCAAAAAAATTCTTGTATTTATTTGGGTCACCGACAATCTCTATACCTTGTCCAACGAGAAAGATCACGGTTGATAAAAACATTAATAACGATAATGATAGGAGACCGCAGAACCGCAACAAGATGTTTGCGTTAAATTATTTTTATTTCGGTAATTATACAGTTTAACGGGCCTCACCTTGGAACCGCTTGATAAATCAACCGTTTCCCCGTTAAGCCGGGACAGCATCCTGGAGACACCCGACATGGCCCAGAACCCCGTGAACGCGAGCCAAGGGCGAGGGAACATCAAGTGCAAGAGGTGCAGATGGTACAGGTGCACAGACAGACGAGAGAGCAGCAAACCGAGTCAGTGAGGCGAAAGGAACTTCCAGACGAGGAGGTGCAAAGACTGATGGCGAGGGGCAGCACGGAAATCGTGGAAAGTACATCCCCCGGAAGCCAGATATTCGCAGCAGAGGTGGAGGTGCAGCAGGAGCTGCAACCGGAGGAGACCGACCGTAAGGACCAAGGTGCAGGCATTTACACTCAACTGTAGTGCCACGGATATATATTCCTTTTTATTTATGTACCTGCGCGAATTATCGTTTACAGACTTATTTTATGATATTTTAATAGCGATAAGATTGTTTTATAATAACAGACGACAGATAGTCGATTTTATAATTTAAGAACATTTACACCAAAGTACACCAGAGTACAAATACACAATAAAGAAACAAGATTTATAAACATAAAATAGAACCACACGTTTATCCACAACAAAGATCCATCCCCAGTAACAGCTGTAGGGACAATAAATGCCTTTGGAAAGGTTAAAAACAATAATTCTAACAATAATATTCATCTCATTTGCGATAGCAATAATCAGTATCATTTTATTGGTATATTCACATAAAGATTATTAAAGATGCACACAGATAGATTCTACATAACGATAATATCATTTATTCTAATACTTTTTACAATTTTTGTCATATATATGATCCTATTAGTTTACGCAGCTAGGGACAGTTCAGAACCATACTATTTAACATGAAACTTTCAGAATTTATAATAGTTTCCGTAATAATATTTTTTCCATTAATCATCAACTTCCCAGATACAGACATAATAATTACACTTTACATTTTATTCACACTCTACATATTGATATTAGGAGCGGGAGTAGATCCGCGGCTGATCCGCGAGTGACAGCCAGATTACACATAGTGATTTATATTTAAGCGTTCATTTAAGTTACACTTTTGATAGTTACAGCAAGCAGGATGTATTCCTGAGTATGTATGTATTTTATTTAATTTTTACAAGCGTTATTTACATTACACCATGCCACACTTTACTGTAGGGGAGACCGGGGCCTAACCGTCAGTTTTTTTTCGGTGCCGATTTTTAACAAGAAAATAAATAATTTAGTTAAATGTGGTATACCACTGTAAAAGAGTGAACCTTTAGCTACAAAATTTATATAGGAAATTTTTATCTACGTCGCTTTGTTTAAACCGGTATAGAGCAAAAACGACAACGGTGGAAAAATTGAAATCTCAAAAATGCCGGGGTTTAACCGTCACACTGCATGTTCAATACATATACGTACATCTAATCCTGAAAAATGATAGGATACATCTTAATAATTGTTTTTAAAAGAAAAATATAAAAATTTATTTAAAATTTTTATGCGAAAACGTTATTAAAAAATGTTACGAGGGTTCCTCTTTCCGCAGAAGTCACTCGCCCGACTTGTTTCACTCCTCGACGTCCGATGACTCTATTCGGTGTCTGAACGGTTGTAATTCCCGTCTCATCCATATTCCATATGCAGTGACGCTGGAAATGCCCGGAAATGCCTTGGAAATGCACCCGGACTGCTTACTGACGGATTAACCCCAAACACAAGTTTCAGGTTTGATCGCCCACGAAATATTAGACATCAACGATAATGAAAAAACTACACTGAATTCGTGTTCAGCATGCATTACTCTTTATAATCACGTACCTTGAGATTTGGAGAGCAAATATTATTGCAGATATTACAAAAATTTCCACGCGCAGAAAAATGTAACTTTCACCTTCCGAAAACACGTTTACCCTCGTAAAAATCATAACACGGCAGGTAACCTGCCGAAACTCCGTTGGTCACATGGGTACCATAAGCAGCGTTTACAATGTTAATAGCGAGTTCGCACAATATACAGGTTCCGAGATATTTGATTTGACGGTTCAACCCCGGCGACGGTTAGGCCCCGTTCTCCCCTACTATGTACACTTTACAGGCCCTCAGCGATTAAAACTAAGAGATAATTCTCACCCGGAGGAGAGATCCTCAGTTCATATATTTTCAACATTTAAACAATAATATTAAGGCTTTAAGCCGATGAGATGCACAAGGTGCACAAGTACAATTCCCAATACACTTTATCCAACATATTTGAAGATTTTATTACAGAAATGACCTTTGGTTTAATATTCAGTCAATTACAATAATTTATAACATTTTGAGACAATTAATAAGATGTACACTCTTTTACACTTTGTAACACTTTCTACACTCGACGACTTGGAATAAGCGTACGAGGCGAGCCAGCGAAGGCTCTACACTTCAACAACACTTTTGACACTCTTTACACCTGCATGTTAGATTTCAGCGTGCGAGACCAGAGAGAAGAATGAGAGACGACACGGCCCGGTTTTAGGTGATCCGCGAACGCGATACGCCCTCTGGGAACGACGTAAAACGTGCACATGAACTACGTAGCCAATATCGACGTTTGGGCCGCGGGGTAACCCATACGTGCACGATTTAGGTTGCGTTCCGTGCTAATGTCGGTAACGCAAAGTTATTGATTTTTCGTTATGTGAGCGAGCGAGAAGGTATAAGAGTGAGCGAGATAACAATAAGAGCGAGCGAGACAGTAATTGGAGTGAGCGAGATGAGAATAACACATGCAGAAGGCTCGGGGGTGGGGATCTGATCGAGGATCGAGCATCGAGTCTTCTCCTTGCGCGCCGTTGTTCTTATCTCGCTCACTCCTGTTACTGTCCTACTCGCTCTTATTGACGACTCGCTTGCTCTTATACCTTCTCGCTCGCTCACGTATACTAAAAGGAATTTTATATATAGATTAGGATTAGGATTATGTCTGAAAGGTTTAGAATGACAAATATGTATATGTTTGTATTACATCATATAAAATATATTATAATAAAAAATATACATAAAAATTTATGAATAAAAAAAATAATTAATATTTCTTCCTCGTCCTCTTCCTCTTCCACCTTGTCCTCTTCCTCTTCCACTTTGTCCTCTTCCTCTCCCACCTCGTCCTCGTCCTCGTCCTCGTCCTCGCCCTCGCCCTCTCCTACCTCTTTGAGAGGCAGCTATTGCCTTGGCAATTATCGTCCCTAATTGTTCGCTTTGAAACATTAACAATAAAAAAAATAATGAAACAGCATGTTCATGATATTCATGATATGAGTATAACAAATATAACTTTATAATTATAACTGCACTGAGTTATACACAAAAAAAAATAATTTAACTCAACAAAATGTATATATAAATTTAACATTTGTTGAGCCAAATAATTTCTTTTTTCAGTGCACAGATATAAGTATTTATCTAAGTAATGCTCGATTTCTTCACCTCTAGATGAGTTCTCGATAACTTTATCCAACAGATATCTTTCAGAATTGGTTTTCTTATTGATCGATTCTGGGATATAGGTGTGTTGGATAAAGTCATCGAGAGGTGAAGAAATTGGATATAAATAAAGGACTTAATTTTTAAATTACAGGTGCTTTCCAGCAACGACACTGTGTAACACAGAGTATTATATTTCATTTTTTAACAACAAACAACAAAGATGAAACGATTCAGGCTACGTTCAGATACATTACCCGGGTACACTAGGATATACTTTCCTCTCTTTCTGACTCACTGAGATAGAAAGGGAGGCAAGTATATCCGAGTGTACCCGGGTGACGTTTCTGAACGCACCCTCACTGTGTTTCACAGTGTCGTTTCTGTAAAGCACATATGTAATTAAAAATTTAACACTTACATTTAATTGAAAAACGTCTGTTGCTGCTGGCGTTGCTGCTGTCATCAACGCCGTAGACGCGGTCGTCGTCGTTGCCGTCGGCGCCGTGGTCGTCGTCGTTGCCGTCGACGCCGCGGTCGTCGTCGTTGCCGTCGGCGCCGTGGTCGTCGTCGTTGCCGTCGACGCCGCGGTCGTCGTCGTTGCCGTCGGCGCCGTGGTCGTCGTCGTTGCCGTCGACGCCGCGGTCGTCGTCGTTGCCGTCGGCGCCGTGGTCGTCGTCCTTGCCGTCGACGCCGCGGTCGTCGTCCTTGCCGTCGACGCCGCGGTCGTCGTCGTTGCCGTCGGCGCCGTGGTCGTCGTCCTTGCCGTCGACGCCGCGGTCGTCGTCGTCGTCGGCGCCGTGGTCGTCGTCCTTGCCGTCGACGCCGCGGTCGTCGTCGTCGACGCCGCGCTTGGCGTCGACGCCGTCGTCGTTGTCGACATCGTCGTCTTCTTCGGCGTCTTGGAAATATAACTGAAAGAGAAAAATTATTGAAAATTAATACATATTAATTAGAGCTTATTACAGTAATGATGT
Organism: Temnothorax nylanderi; assembly: GCF_030848795.1. Lineage (NCBI taxonomy): Eukaryota > Metazoa > Arthropoda > Insecta > Hymenoptera > Formicidae > Temnothorax > Temnothorax nylanderi. The sequence continues at coordinate 163,195 of NW_027249437.1, forward strand.
AATACATAATTATTTACTTACGGCTTCATAAAATGCGGACCTGCGGAGACGATATTAGCACATACGACGTGGCGAACAATATGACGAACTGCGACTCACTTGTTGATGTCGCGAGTCACGACGCGCTGCCGCGGCGCCACTCCTCCCTCTTACCCCCTTCTGAGGGAGCTATGCGATTCGCTTAAAAAACGCTTTCTTTATTGTTTTGAAAAGATTCTCTCTCTTTTTAACGAAGCGATAGACAACAGTGAAGTCTTTCCATTCGAAGCATTTGCTAGAGCTGGTACTATTTGCTGCGATCAGTATATTTTATTCGTACACTAGTCGAAATATTAAATTGATTTTTCATTATCTAAGACGCTGTCTCGAGTGAATTCAGTTGACATTAATTGTTCACACAACAATTAATAGATTATCGGCTAGGTTACGTTAATTTTGTGCATATTTTGTGCGCAATAAATTAAGTTTATTTTTATTTTTTAATATTTTATTCTTTGAAGCGTACGTATTAATATTTGTTTCCCTTTTCGCTTCATTTTACTTTTTATTTTTTATTTTTTATTTTTCTACATCTTAAAACGTGTAGTAATTTTAATACAGAAAAGTACAGAATAAGTTATTTCTTATTAAGGACTCTTTTACGAGTACGAGCATAAATTAATTAATTGCAAAATGAGTGATCAGTATATAGAAAGTGTATATGAAAAATGTGCGTTTAAAAATTGTCGCAATGGTGTTTTTTCCACGGGGTCGCATTTATTTCGATTTCCATCAAGTACAGATGCAAGACACAAATTATGGATACGTAATAGTGGTAAGTTTTTTACATATATATATTTTTACATTTTCTTGTATTAGACGTACATGCATACATAAATATACGTAATACATACATACGTACGTACATACATATACATATACATACACACACATATATATATATAGATATTGACAAAATTATAGACATCCTAATTTTCATCGAAATTTTACTCAATTCTAAATTAGCGTAACTCCGCGAAAAATGGTCATATTGAAAAAAATTTTCTATTTTAAAGGGTAAAGTCTGTATTTGAAAGGAACATATGACAGAAATTGAATTTATCCTTTCCTCATTCCAGTATCTTTTCTAAAGCAAGAACGTATTTAATCTCCCAAAAAATGCAATTTTTGATGCTCTCTACGGGGTGAAATAAATTTTTTGCGCAATTGCCATCATAACTATCGTCAACTTTGAACTTTTCCCTGTAAATAAATAAAAATAAAGTCCGTACGATTTATTTTCGCGGCGTTACGCTTATTTGAAATTGTGTAACATTTCGATAAAAATTAGAATGCCTAATAATTTTTTCAATGACTGTATATGTACATATGTTTATATATTTTTTATTGATATATTTGGAAAAATAAATCAACATATCCAATGTGTGACAATGGCTGTATTACTGCTTTTGAAAAAGGTTTATTATTTAATTATGTAATTATTTAATGCAGTTACTACTGGCAGAGAGAAGAATTCTCTCTGCTACTGGTCACAACCATCTTATATGTCTGACGTATCTTTATGGCGCATCACTGCAAGTAGTATAGTTCAGTTACTGTGCGTCATGCCGCAATGGCATTAATAACTTACTTTTAATTTTATTTACTGTCGTGTTTATAATTAACTTAATATGTTTCGGTATTTTCAAAAAACGAATATAATACATTGCATTTGCAAGTAAAAATAAGAAATGTTTGCGTTGAAAAAATGTTATAAATGTAGAAACGCACATAAAGTTGCGGTAGTGAAAAATCTTTAAAATGCTAATACTAATTGCTAGTTTACATGGTTTCCAATACCGCGGAACTTTGTGCGTATTTGTATATCTCTTATAGTAGGTTCTCTCCTCTGAAGAATTAAATATTCCGAAAGATTTCTTAAGAGAAAATTTACTAGTAATATTTTGCATTTATTCTATTTCAGGAAATACTCGTTTGGAAAAGTGGTCTGCCAGTTCTATCCGTCGTGCCGGTTTGTGTGCAGATCACTTCAGTGAAAATTCTTTTAAGGGAGAAGGTAAGAAAAATTAAAACGCGGCGCAGTTCCTCTTTCTTTCAGGAATATAACTTTACCTGAAGAAAGCAATGATGGAGACAATATGACAATGATGGACACAAACATGATGGAGAGCATGCCTATACCAGTAAATGAAACAGAAACAAGAGAAAATAATGAAAACGCTACAAGGCCAACAACATCAGCGAATGTTGAAAAAGATAAGGAACTTACAGAAAAGGAAAAAAAAAGATAAGGACAGTAATGCACAAATAATAATTAAATCTTTAACAAATGAAAATATGCGTCTACGCCAGACAGTAAAAACGTTAAAATTACGTTTACAAAGATGCAATCGACGAATGCCTGTAAAACGTACAAATAAGAAAAGCCAAAATAAAATCATACAAGAAGTGATGGCAAAGAAAAAATTGCATCCCGTTGCGAAAACAATGATAAATTTGCAATTACATACGCCAAACGCGCCATATACAGAAGAAGAAAAAAATATTTCAAAGCAACTGTATTATTATTCAGCTTCTGCACTGCGTGGTTTACGAAAGGCAGGCTGCAATTTTCCTGCGGAAAGAACTATTCAAAGATGGAACGAAGAATATAATATGATACCAGGATTTTGCGATTTTATATTTCGTAAATTGGAGGAGAAAATTTCCAAGATACCTGTAGAAGAAAGAGTATGTGCTTTGAAGTGGGATGAAATGTCCATAAAATCGTTTCAAGAATATTCATCCTATTTAGATCAAATAGAAGGACTTAAAGACCTAGGGCCTTTAGGAAGAACACATGAGGATGCAAAACACGTATTTGTATTTTGTTTGGACAGCATAAACGCACGTCATCCATGGCGTCAACCATTAGCATATTTTCTTCCTGGTACAGGTATGAAAGCCGAAGAAATAATATCATTATTAAAAGAATGTTTAGATAAACTGATTAAAACGGGTGCTGATGTGCAACTCGTTACATGCGATTAGAGTTCTAAAATTACCGGTAATTTAAAATCGAGCGTAATTTTACGGAAAATTACGGTAATTTACCGTAATTTTCGGTAATTTTGGTAATTAATTTATATTTTTAGGTTTGTCGATTATGATGACTTATTGAACAATTGAACATTATTTTACACAATATTTGTGAACTTGAGCGAAAATTACGTAATAATACATTGCTTACATTGACTCAAACTGCTCAAACAACAAATATCCGTCTCGTTATTACAATTATAATTTATAATAAATATTGCCTGTTTTATTCGATTTGAATAGCGTTTATTTTTATTTTAAAAAAGTACAGGAACGTTTCAAGGGAACATCGCAAATAGAGCTTATACTTATACTTATTTTTATTTGGTATTGCTTTTGTACTTAAAGCTTAGTTATAAAAAAATTATTGCACTTTACACAAAACCTGCAAAACAAATAATTAGCCGTACCTTAACGTCCTTAACATTAAAAAATAAAATAGTTTCAGTTAGAAGTTAAAACAAACAAATCATACTTTATAGTCAAAACAAAACCAAACCAGACTTCAGTCTTTTCGTTGAGCATGTGGTAACTCTCATCACATTAATATAAATATAAATTAAGTTGACATTGTTGACAATGATCAGATCATGATCTTACTCATCATTTTCTAGATCGCTATCGCTTTCAGTTTCAACGTCACTCTCATTTTCGTTAGAATTAGAAGACAAAGGTAAATCACGAACTACAAAAGGATCGCGAGATTTTTTTCCAAATTAATGTTTGACGCTATAAAAAGCATTAATTGCAACCAACATTTCAACTTTATTTGGTAGGAACTTATTTCTAGATCGGGTATGAATTCTACCAAATGTGCTCCAATTTCTCTCGCATCCGGCCGACGTCGGTGGAAGATTGAGAAGCTGAAGTCTGAACAGCAATGGGGCACAATGGCTGTTTGGTACATAATCCTTGCTACCAAGTAATTGGGTTAATATTTTGTGCAGAGTAACACAGTTGTGGCCTAGACCACAACCCTGACTTAGTTCTGTATTCTGCCAGATTTGACAAAACAAGGCTGGTATCCAATTTCAGGTGCTCAGCAAACTGAATGATAATATCAATAGCCTCAGTAGCAGCGGCATCCGTTATTACCTGACCACAGTACCGTGGATCTAGTATATTTACAGCTTTGTGTACAGGTTTGCAGCAAAACTCTTCACGGCGTGCCACAAACATTCTAACTTGCTTTTGTTCATTTTCAGTCAGTGGAGCAGATGAGAGAGAGTTGTTCTTCACCTTATTTATTTCAGAAAATATTTGGGGCACATCTGACAAATATGCACTGTCTGATTCAATATATGTAATAGCCTCAGCAATAGGGATTAAAATTGCCAAAGCAGATCTAGCCTTAGCCCAAAAAGTTTCATCGAGTACAGTTTGGCGCACAAACCGATCAATTTGGAGATCTTTGTCAATGACTGTGGCTTGCAAAGCAGCTTCATTAGTTAATATGCTCTTTAGGCTAATAACAATACCATTGATGGGTTTGTGCGCCAAACTGTACTCGATGAAACTTTTTGGGCTAAGGCTAGATCTGCTTTGGTAATTTTAATCCCTATTGCTGAGGCTATTACATATATTGAATCAGACAGTGCATATTTGTCAGATGTGCCCCAAATATTTTCTGAAATAAATAAGGTGATGGACAACTCTCTCTCATCTGCTCTACTGACTGAAAATGAACAAGAGCAAGTTAGAATGTTTGTGACACGCCGTGAAGAGTTTTGCTGCAAACCTGTACACAAAGCTGTAAATATACTAGATCCACGGTACTGTGGTCAGGTAATAACAGATGCCGCTGCTACTGAGGCTATTGATATTATCATTCAGTTGGCTGAGCACCTGAAATTGGATACCAGCCTTGTTTTGTCAAATCTGGCAGAATACAGAACTAAGTCAGGGTTGTGGTCTAGGCCACAACTGTGTTACTCTGCACAAAATATTGACCCATTACTTGGTGGCAAGGATTATGTACTAAACAGCCATTGTGCCCCATTGCTGTTCAGCTTCTCAATCTTCCACCGACGTCGGCCGGATGCGAGAGAAATTGGAGCACATTTGGTAGAATTCATACCCGATCTAGAAATAAGCTCCTACCAAATATAGTTGAAATGTTGGTTGCAATTAATGCTTTTTATAGCGTCAAACATTAATTTGGAAAAAAAAATCTCGCGATCTTTTTGTAGTTCGTGATTCACCTTTGTCTTCTAATTCTAACGAAAATGAGAGTGACGTTGAAACTGAAAGCGATAGCGATCTAGAAAATGATGAGTAAGATCATGATCTGATCATTGTCATCTTAATTTATATTTATATTAATGTGATGAGAGTTACCAAATGCTCAACGAAAAGACTGAAGTCTGGTTTGGTTTTGTTTTGACTATAAAGTATGATTTGTTTGTTTTAACTTCTAACTGAAACTATTTTATTTTTTAATGTTAAGGACGTTAAGGTACGGCAATTATTTGTTTTGTAAGTTTTGCAAAGTGCAATAATTTTTTTTATAACTAAGCTTTAAGTACAAAAGCAATACCAAATAAAAATAAGTATAAGATAAGTATAAGCTCTATTTGCGATGTTCCCTTGAAATGTTCCTGTACTTTTTAAAATAAAAATAAACGCTATTCAAATCGAATAAAACAGGCAATATTTATTATAAATTATAATTGTAATCATTGATCATGTGTTTTCAACTTTTCGGTAAATTACGGTAATTTTATTGGGTAATTTACAGTAAATTACGATAAATTACCAAAGTTACCCGGTAAAATTACTGTCTTTTAGAACTCTACATGCGATCAAGGTTCAAGTAATCAGAGTGCTTATGTAAAACTTGGCGTAAACTCGGATAAACCATTTTTTATTCATAATGGAAAAAAATATTACGCATTGTTTGATTTTCCACATTTAGTAAAAAGATTGGCGAGCTATCTGAGGAAACACAAGTATTTGTATCGCGATGGAAAAGTAATCGCATCATTCGATGATTTCGAAATTACATGGACCATTGATAATGCCAATAAGGGAGGTTCCAATTTATTGTCTCATATCACAAAAGCACATATTCGCCCCAATTCTTTTGAAACAATGAATGTGAAAAGAGCCTTTCAATTATTCAGTCATACGTTTGCATCCGCAATAAAAACTGCTGGTAATGCTAAATTATTACGGACAAATACCCAGGTAGCAAACACAAGTCATTTTGACGTCAAATACTAGTCATGTTTGTACAAATGACGTCAAATGACCAAAAAGCGACCTTGTCTTTAAAAATGACATTATACTGACGTTACTCCATAACATCATTATGACGTCTATTTTTAGTCATTTTTGGTTAGGTTAGTCTATGACATCGGCGACTAATAATGGACGTTTATAAGACGTCATTTCTTAGACCATCTAAAGACGTCATTTTAAAGACGTCTTAAAGTCGTCCAAATAAGGTCTTTTTGTAATATAACTATTTTTACTTCTTAATATTGTTTAATAAAGTAATAATAAAATAAAAACCACTAAATTAACTGCAATATGTTTGTTTAGCAACTTTAAGATTAAAGTGGCGAATTTATGGTATAAGTGGATGTAGTTGCGTGTGATTATAGTTTTATGATAACTATTTCACGCAGTGTTATAGCTATTAAGAAGATTATCATTACAAGATTTTTGAACACTTTAAAGATGTACCTGTTATAGACAAGTACAGTTAATAAGGAAGCATCAGGGTGAGAAGATCGTCACTGTCCACTGGATCATCGAAGTCAAGCGACTCGGACGCGGTACTGTACTAGGATGGGTGACCGCCTTGAGAAGCGACTATACGCACATGGCATGTAACGAAACAGTTAAAAAAGTTTTTTTTTCTTAGATAAAGAAAAAGAACATTTTTTTATAAACGTTTATCAAGTAGACATTTTAACATTTTAATTTCATAAAAAACATTTCTAGAAACCGGTATGTCGTACAATGGACCTATTTTTGCCGTCAATAAGACGTCAGAAAATGACGTCAATTGTCTGTGACATTAGACCGTCATTTTAACGTCATTATGCCGCCAGTTAGTGACGTCAGGAATGGTCAGTAAAGGACCAAAATTTGACGTCAAAATGACTTGTGTTTGCTACCTGGGTACGTGGGATGCAACGGCTGATTTTACAGAAAATCTGAATAAAGTAATAGATGCTTGCAATTCTTACAGTCTAAAAGTTACACATGGCGGAAAACGACCATTGTCTCCCAAAAATCCTGACGTTGAATTGTTATTAACAGACTTTCTGAAATGTTGCTCAACATGGTCTACATCGCTGGACAAAGTATCAAAAATTCCTTGTTTAAAAGGCTTTATTTTAACAGTACAAGCTATACTTGAAGTATATAAAGAACTCACAAGGCGATATGAAAAATTTGAACTTGCAACAGGATTATGTAACCAAGACTCGGTTGAACATTTATTCTCTAAATTAAGACAACGCGGAGGATTTAATCCCAACCCCACAGCAAGAATGATCCGACTTTCTCTGAGACATATAATATCTACGGGATATATTCCAACAACTGATAAAGGTAATGTTCAATGCCTTGAAGCTGAGTCTCTTATTAACTCACCGAGTCATCTTGTTAAAACGTTAGAAAATTCATTGAATGCAAATCATACTGTCATACAATGTGACGGTAGTTCTGAAGATGAAACATTTATGGAAGATTTGCAACTTCTTGCAGAATACGATAATGTGGAAAATGCAGAAAACGTTGAGGCACTAAATATATATGATCAAAATGCTGTTGCTTTTTTTGCTGGATATATAGCGCGACGAAGCGTAGGAAAAACGAAGTGCGATAATTGTCGTCATTGCATGATGAAAACGCCAATGGAAAACGCAACTGAAAATGAGATGTACATAGAATTTCAAGAATATCCAAATGCAGACGAAGATGCTCCTGCAGTAACGAAATTGGTACGACCGACAGATCTTTTTACAGAAGTGGTCCAAACGCAATTAATGACATTCAATCGTGTATGGCTACATTATTGGCCATCAAAGCAAATTCTAGAAAAGATAACGAATGAATGTATAAATGCAACAAATGAAAAACACTGTGAATGGCTAGACAAAAATAATGCGTGCTATACAATCATCGACTGCAAGCGTTGCGATTTATGACGAAGGTAAAATTGTACTCTCGCACGAGATATAACAATCGTGCTATAAAAAAAGGCAATACCCGCAGAAAAATGAGTAATTTGTTAAACAAATAAGAAATAATTACAAGATTGTAGCAAGATAGAATAAAAAAAAACTGCAATACATAAGCGTAAAGAAATAAGCAATAAAATAACATAGAACGCAGAATCATTTTAAAATATAATGTAAATAATGCTTTTTACATATTAATTTTGTACAAAATATGAAATACAATACTTTTTTAAATCTATTATTGTTTTATTGCATCTTATCGTTCCGTCATTATGGACAGAAATACTTTCAACATTGTATCATGACATTGCATCCATTATGTCTCAATAGAGGCATATATGTTTGCAAGTTATGTTACTTTGCAACGAGTATGAATTTCCAGTAATGAGAAAAATAAGCATAAATTTTTCAATTTCATATAGAAGACCGCAATCACAATTGAAATAATTGCATAAATCGTAGACTAGCAGGTCTTGTCACGGAATATATAAAAAGTTGTAATATGTGATCATGCTACGAAATTGTAAAATCATGCATTTTCTTGTTATCAATGATGCGTAATAAGATGCAAATTATAATAAAGATTTAAAAAAGTACATTTAGATTTATTATATGCTGCTATTAAGCATATTAAGTGTTGCGTACGTTATTCTACAACTATAATAACTAAACTATTAAAAGTATTACTATACTAAAAGTACTACTAAAACTAAAAAGTAACGTACACACGTACTATACGCATATCAATGATTTTCATAAATCATTCGCAATAACAAACGTCGTAAAATATAAATATGAGAAAAAAAGACGTCAAAAATACAACTGATATTTTTATTAAAGGAAACCTACATTTATGTATATTTCCCCGTGATAAAACCTGTTAGTCGAAGATTTATGCAATTATTTCAACTGTGACTGTGGTCTTTACGTCATGCTCATTAACAGCAACACAAAGTATTGAAATAAAACTTCTAAGTTTAAATCTTTTTTCTGCGTTTTCTGATAAATTTTTTTAAAAATGCGTTCTATGTTTAAATTGCACATCAGCTAAATATAAATAGTTTATATAGCATAGCCTTAAAAAATTAGTTATTTCCAAATAATATACATATATATATATTTTTTTCAAAGATATTAATGTATTGACTATTTATATTGTTAGAAATCTTAATATTGTAGAATGAAGAGGAGGGGTTTTTAGTGGGTGCAAGCCCCACACTACCCCGCCGGACGGCCGACGCGGGTGTGCGTCAAGCATTTTCCCCTCCCTAATAAAAAAAAAAAAAAAAAAAAAAAAAACGCGTGTACATACATCGTCGCGTTAGATGCACATATATATTGAAACAGTATAATATATAAGTGTCACAGTAGTACTATAAGTAATAATGAGTAACAGTTATAGCGAGTTGCATTGAATAAAATTATTCTCGATTCGTTGTCGTAAATCGTTTATTATAATATATTTTATATGATGTAATACAAACATATACATATTTGTCATTCTAAACCTTTCAGACATAATCCTAATCCTAATCTATATATAAAATTCCCTTTAGTATACGTGAGCGAGCGAGAAGGTATAAGAGCAAGCGAGTCGTCAATAAGAGCGAGTAGGACAGTAACAGGAGTGAGCGAGATAAGAACAACGGCGCGCAAGGAGAAGACTCGATGCTCGATCCTCGATCAGATCCCCACCCCCGAGCCTTCTGCATGTGTTATTCTCATCTCGCTCACTCCAATTACTGTCTCGCTCGCTCTTATTGTTATCTCGCTCACTCTTATACCTTCTCGCTCGCTCACATAACGAAAAATCAATAACTTTGCGTTACCGACATTAGCACGGAACGCAACCTAAATCGTGCACGTATGGGTTACCCCGCGGCCCAAACGTCGATATTGGCTACGTAGTTCATGTGCACGTTTTACGTCGTTCCCAGAGGGCGTATCGCGTTCGCGGATCATTTAAAACCGGGCCGTGTCGTCTCTCATTCTTCTCTCTGGTTAAGATATCCTCGAATAGATACGTTTACTATTGTAAGTGCTGCAGAAAAAATTTTTAATTTTTTTAGAATAAACAATAAATTAAGTAGTTCAAACGCATTTAATATAATGGTTTCGAAAACATTAAGAAATATACACGTGACTGCATTATTTAATAATTTTGATTTGCATAGTCGTGAAGTTTCACAAACATTTGGCGTAATGGAAGATCACAAATTTATGATAATTAAATCAATTATTACATTATTTTTTAAAATAAAATTTTACTACTACGGAAAACAAGTTACTTTAAAAGAACATAATACATTTATTAGACATTATTTTACAAAAACTATTATTTTTCAGGGCCAGTAACAATATTAAAAATATAAGAATATTACATAAAGTTATATTATAGTTTATATTATATTAATTTTATGTCAAATATATTTTGTTTATTGTATCAGATATTGAAATAAATGGCATGTGTAATAAGTTTTTCTTATACACCGTTTTCTTGTGTTAATTTATTTTATTTACACATTTTTTAAAATTTAGATTATTATTGTATTATTAATCTTTTTATGCACATCATAATTTATTACTTATATTTAAAATAAGAATAAGTAATCTTGTTTTTATATTCTTTGCTTCTATTTTTGTCTTTTGAAATATTCCAATATTTAACATATTATATTTTAATATTTATGTAAATGTTTATAAACAAAATATACAATATACATTACAAACTTAGTAAAAATTAAAGTACTCATACTACGCTTTAAACCTACAAAAATATAAGTTTTTTATAATAGATACAACTTAAAGTATATTTAAATTTGCCGGTCTTTGGTCGATGGGGCGGGGCTTAGTATCGCAGATGTTGGGTACGCGTCCCTCTCTGTCTGTTGCATGGGTTAACTACCAGTCTGAAGTTGCTGCTAGCAGTCCATGTTATATAGTCAAAGGTTCCGATTTAGAACATTCCGAGCGTGGAAGGTAACGCTAGGTTCACTCGCTTTATTTACCTTCCCCTAGAGTTTTCCTCGTCCGGGGAGGACGGCGACGACGCGTAGCTCCGTGTGTCCACGAATAATTAGTAACGTCCCTAAGAGCAAAAAGTCGACTTTAAGTCGACTTGAAGTCGACTTCTACCGAAACTGACTTGGCAGAAAAGTCGACATTTTTAAGGACGAAAGTCGACTTTAAGTCGACTTGAAGTCGGCGAATGTCGCAAAAACCACCGACTTAAAGTCGACTTCCCGTCATGATGAAAAGTCGACTTCCCGTCATGACGAAAAGTCGACTTCCCGCCAACTTTTAAAGTCGATAAAATAAACCGCCGCGTACGTCTGGAGGTCGATTGTGTATCTTGAAACGAGGTAAAAATAACAAAAGTTAACAGATTTTATTAGATTTTGATAAATAAAATCGTAGATACGCTAATGAATTTTCTCACTTTTGTAATTTTTACCTCATTATTTCAAGATACACAATCGACCCCTTGCTGGAGGGCTAAAACTGATGCATTTCGATTTTTTTTCATATATAAAATAATTTAATTATCTAAAAAACTGTATAATTACAATCCTAATGTTTTATTCTTAATTACAAAGGCGGCCATATCTGTGCCACTTCTGCGTGCGCGGATTCCGGCAGCCACTTCTGGTAAGCTGACAATAACAGAACTAAAATTAAAACATTCCAGCGTTAATCGCGAAACAATATGCAAAATTAGCTATATAAATATATATCATATTATTATCATAATGTTGTAAATATATAATAATATATATATATATATATTATTATAAATATATAATATCCACAGACTTTTATACTAGACCACTAACATCTATGGACGCACTGCCGAAAAGCTGATGCGAGTGCAAGGTGCAAGTGTTAGTGAAGGGTGCGGCCATATTGAATTAACAATAAGTCACTATCGGGTGTTCAGTTGCTCATGATGTGCGTTTATCTGCATTCGTTATTACAGTACATAACGAAGCAGGCGAATGTTTTTGTGTTAAATATTGGTACATGTTATCAATAAGTTTGTAAGTCATGCCTTCGACGTGTAGCGTACTTGGATGCCGAAATCGAACCACTACTCCTGTAGTATTAAACCCTTTCTTTTGGACATTCTGTATATGCCAGACTATTGTATAGAAATCTTGTATAAAACCACTTGTATAGAATAGTAATATAGCATATCTTGACTAAAATCAACATGGCGGCAAGCATCACGGGCGAGATGTCTGTCAGCGGTCTAGTATTGTATAGAAGTCTATGATAATATCTAAATATTATTTTATAAATTAAAATCTCACATTTTTTATCCAAACCCCAGATTTCTAGCAGTTTGTGTTTGGACACGACTCCCTGCGACTGCAGCGTTTGTACTATTGCTTGAGTGCGTGGTATCAACCTGAAAAAATCGTATTGAATTGATGTAATCTATTCGATGAATCAACGTGAAATCAAAAGGAGATAGAATAACGATTTACCTGGCCCATGACTTGGTGATGCTCCCAGGTGTCGTCAGCAGCGACGGGACAAATCGTTTCAGCTTAGGGCACACTTGACCCTCCAAGAAGAAATACGCTAACCACTTGACACCGTCCACGGATGCTCTATATCCATCGATGGTAGTGCCCATTCGGCCTTTCCGAATGTACCAGACACGCGGCAAATGATCTTCCCGGTTCATTGATTATATCTATAAATATCTTTATAAATAAGTAGGAAAAACATTATAAAGCAACAATTGTGATAAAAATACCTTGGCGGTGGATCAACCAATGGTTCACTAAGATGGCATAGCATGGGCGAATTTCGGCAATCATTCGGGTTCTATCACCGTGACACCTCGCATGTACATCTTATTCGTTTCGTACACCTCTTTATAAACCACCTATTCCGGACTGATTTTCCGTAGAACGCACGAAGAATGCATGAACACAGGTTCCTTCATTTCTGGTGTTCTGAAAGATGATACAGAATGGAGAGGTCGCATTCAATAGGTCTTAATTATCGATGATAATTAATAACACACCATACCTGACCTGTAAGCATGTTTCCACTTGGCCTTATCCTGATCCTCTTTTACCTCGTCGGGCAAAACCTTTCTCGCGACTTGATCCGCCATACCTGCAAGAACTATCTGGCGTCTTATCGTGTCCTGTCTCGCGGCACGTATTCCTCGCACTCGCGTAAATTCTGGTCCACTCATCTGGTCCTCCAGCCTCCTCGAGATTCGCCGCCATATTGATGATGCATGACGCGCCGCTTGACTGTTTTCCGTCTTTTTAGAAGTCGACTTTTAGTCGACTTTCCGCCATTTTTAGAAGTCGACTATTTAGAAGTCGACTTTTAGTCGACTTTCCGCCATTTTTAGAAGTCGACTAGAAGTCGACTTATAAAAGTCGACTTGCCGTCGACTTTCCGTCAACTGTGCTCTTAGGGGTTTCAGTTGGACAGTTAATGGACTAATTACATAATTTGATGTTCATTTCTATCAATCGTTTACGCGGAGTAAATTATCGTAAGTTACTACAGAAGTAACGCTCGCGTAAACGTAGTAAATGTAAATAAATTTAAATTTAATTTTTAAAACTAAAAAAGGTGAAAAATAAGTTAAATCAAGATTAAAGTTAATTTGCATGTAAATTTTCTCGGCGCGCGCGCACGAGAGAGAGAGAAAGAGAGAGAGAGAGAGAGAGAGAGAGAGAGAGAGAGAGAGAGAGAGAGAGAGAGAGAGTGGGCATAATGTAAATTACAGACGAGGGGGATAAAAGAAAGGAAATGAACGTATTCGATTGCGCGCGCCATATTGTTGCTACCATTTCAAATAAAACGACCGTCGACGATACGCTGGCGCACTTCGCGCCGACGACCGCGCCTAGCGATTTTCCCTAGACTCCGTCGGTAAGGCAGGACGGCGGCGGAGTCGCCCGGTCGGCTGCGTCGACGGCAATGGCGGCGGTGCGTGTTCGCATCCTAGAGGGCACGGCGGCGGCGCGGCGGCGAACGGCGGAGAGGCATCGCCCTAGATAACGGTAGAATCGCGCAGTGTGGTGTCGCGTTGTCTTCTCGCGAGAGTGTGAAAATCTAGGCGGCGGGGGTACAGGAAGGGTAGGCGGCGACAGGAGAGAAAGAGAGAAAGAGAGAGAGTGTGAGAGAGGCGCGTCCGTCTGCGTAATCAGCGTCGTCGTCGCCTTCTTCGAGGTTCGCGTTGCCCTCGTGAACCGCGAGCGAGTCGCGTGTGCCTGCGGCTGCGGATCGATCGGTACGCACGGTGCCGATATATCAGGCGTGTGCTGCGTGTGCGAGCCGAACCTCGGCGACGAGACGAGAGAACTCGGCCGGAGAACCCGGTTGGCGCGCGTGAGTAACGTGCGACGCGAATTCCGACCTCTCTCGTCGACCAGGGTGAAGTCAGTCGGGCTAGTTGAGTCGGCGAGAACCGTCCGACGGCGAGAACGGTCGACGCACTGCGATTTCGTTGTGTACTCGGCTCTCCCCATGGACTCGTGACAGTGCAGAGACGGAAAAGCCGAGCCGAGTAAAAAGAAGAGACAAGAGAGAGAGAGAGAGAGAGCACGGGTGGGCCAGGTAGCGCTTATTAATCGCCGAGGGGCGAGGATCTCTCAGTCGTGGCGACGAGGGACGTGAAGGGGAAAGAAAGAGAAAGAGAGAGATAGAGAAAGCGTACAGGCTTGCCTCTTGCGTGCGTGTGTACGTGTATGCGTGCCTGAGAGAGCCGCCGAGCCGACTTGCGCGAGCGACAGAGACGGACCAGAAGGAAGGAGACAAGAGAGAGACGGCGAGGGAACGAGAACGACGGAGAGAATTATCGAGTGAAACCCTGGGAGATAACCGTGTCCCGCGAGCGAGGAGCGTGGGGCATTCAGGAGGCACGAGAGGTAAGGATTTTATTCCGGCACGAGACCGGGGAGCGCGCGGCTTCTAAAAAAAGAATCCTCCCTCTCCTCCCCCGCCCCGTCCCGTCCTCCTCCTCTCCTCCGCGTCCGTCGAAGGCGCCGTGCGCCGTGCATCGCGCCGTTGGCGTGGCATGCCGAACCGACCGGAAATCGCTCGACAGCGGCGGCGTCGGCGGCCGCCCGCGCGCGCCTTCACGACGGGGAATCATCTCCGGTCTCCGGTCGCCTCGTACGATCGGCCGCGATTCGGATTCCCCGTTCCCCCTTTCTCGCGAGCGCCGGGAAAACGCCGGGAACCGTCAGCGTTTCGCCTCGGGATCGGCAGCGCGACGACGATCCGCGGGGGGGAATCGCCTTCGCGCGTGTCTGCGACACCGGCGTGGCCGTCGTCGTTCCCCTCGCTCCCCCGCGCCTCGTCTCCGGACGAGCCGCCGCCTCCGGGAAGAAACCCCGGGCGTTGTTTCTCTTCCTCTCGTTATCTCGCCGCGTGATTATTTTTCCCGAACGAGCGAGAGGACGCGTGCGTGCGCGCGCGAACGAGGATCGCCCGGCTCGCTCGCTCGCTCGCTCGCTCGCCTCGTTCTCCACACCGGGCAACTAGCGTTTCCTCTTACGGTCACGGCCCGCCCGAGCCGAGCCGCGCTCGCCGATGATGTATTGTACGCCGACGATGACGGGGGTTTTTCACGAGGTCCGGAAAGAAACGTTCAGGTCGAATCCAACGCCGAGCGGTTTAGACCGATCCTCACGTTTCTCCTCCTCTCCTCCGTCCCCGTTTCCGGTCTTGCCGTTTTCGCACGTGGATATACGTGGAAACGCGGCTGCACTGTAATTGGTCACTAACGAGCGTCCGTAGGAATGTCACGCAGGGGCTTCTGCGTGACTAATGCGACGAAGAAATAAATCGCTCGTTCGCTCGCTCGGAGGTAGATCGCCGAAGACAAAGGCGTGTGCAGGTTCTTTTCGGTCCGCAGTTCCTTGCACACTCTCTCTCTCTTCCTCGACGTTTAAAATAAAATAAACGCCGTACACGCTAACGGGGATTTGACGAGGGGAGAAAGGAAATAAGAGTGAGTGTATGTACACAGTAACGCAGGAAAATACGATCGGAGGGAGAAAAGTGGTGAAATTAAGTGCGATTAATTCAGTCTTCGCTTGTTTTTTTTTTCCTGTCTCTCTTTCCGTTTGTGTAAAGCCTTGTGTCCACGGTGCTAGAAATCGCTCCGGAGATCTCGGACGGAGAAAGAATTAAGTAATCGCGTTGGTCAATTGGCCAAATTGTTGAAATGTGATTGGTCAATTCTTTCCCCGTCCGAGATCTCGGAGCGATTTCTAGCATCGTGTGGACACAAGTCCTTAGACATATTTTCTTTCCGTGGCGGAAAAAAGAACCAGATAAACCCGAGTTGAAGTTACCTTTTTGTCATCTGCCAATTGTTGAGCTCGCTCACTTGAAAAATTTGTCTATTAAAGTTTTTTAACGGAACGATGAAGATGATCCCTACGTCCGATATATCAACCTGAAGTTATAGGGTCTTTCAAATATGAAGCGTTGACACGAATCTCATCAATTTAAGCCCATAACGCGGCGACGGGAGAAAAAAAAGAATAGGGATTAATCGTTTTAATATCGAAGAGACTAGGGAGGGTGCCGAACACGAGGGAAGCGGCGCACTAGAATGAGATATGTATAATGTTTAAAATGTTATCGATCCAGGAAAAAGACAGATAGAAGACATTACGTGGTAAAAATGTTGACACTCACTTAAATCGATTTCGAAAGAGGGTCAATTAACGTTTCTAATCACTTTCAATTTATTCATATTTGTACTAATTTATTAAAGAAACCAGTCTACCTGCTATACTTTTTAAAATATTAAAATCAAAATCTATAAAAGTCGAAATGTAAGTAAAAAATTCAAATTGAAGCTTTTTAACGTAGGATAGAATGAAAATTTTAGCCCACTTTAGAGATGACCTAATTCGCGATAAAATCCTATTTATATTTTTACGTGCTCTGTATTACGAGGAATATTTGATTTCCCAATACACTCACATGCAAAAAATAATCTAAAACTGCAGGCAGAATTGTATTCACGGATCGCGGGAGCTTAGGAGGACGAAATTAAAAATCTCTTTTGACGTGCAGAGCTTTGGAGCTTTTAAGCTGGACGGCCTTGATTCGCTCTCTTTACGTATATTTTTACACCCGTGGACAATTTCGTGATTGGTCTTTTCCATGGCCTTTTCAACAAAGATCACCGAAGAAACCATGGCGTGTTTTAATCCATAGTCGACTCACGTGAGTCATCGGCGACGCGCAGGAAGTGGCTTCTGGGAAGAAAGACGGCAAGAATGTCGAACACATAATGCTGATCGAGTATTCTCACTTGTTGCGAGAGATTCCATTTACGCGTCGAGAGATGGAAGAATATTCTTTGTTTATAATTTTTTCCAGCGTGGATAAATGCGCGGGCAAATTGCGGATAATCGAACACGATGTAAATTTTATAAAATTTTCCACTTTGGGGTGTCTTGAAATGTACACGTCACGACCGATATTTTTCCCGTGTATTTTTACGGCAATGTAAAAGTACACGACGAGAAAACGCGAATTCAATTATCGAACGTCGTAATGCCGCGTAAGATCTCTGGTTCGCGATTCGAATTTTACTTTCGCGTTATTTGCGACTTGTTGAACCGAATGGCATTAAGTAGATAGCACGTTGAACGCTGCGTCGCGGCGCGGCGCGGTGTTTCAAAGTTTCAATGCGTGCCATATTAAACGATTCCGATACACTCGAGAAGTTACCGTCGGGATAAGCCATTTCGAACGTTCCGAAATATCCTTGCAGATCCCAAAGATAAATCGAGAATCGAGTGCTCTTAAGGCGCGAAATTGCGAGGAAAGTACGTCGATAATAATTTTCCGCGCGGTATCGTCCGATATGTTAATCGACACGTGTGTGCGTATGTGTCAACGTGACGCTAGAGGAAGACCAGGCGCACAATTAGCGAATACGATATCGTCGCGTATCGCGTGGTAAAAACGATAAAGCATTTTATTTAAGCGATAAAACTCGCCAACGGACCGCGTTCATCCTTGAAAGCTGAAACAAGAAATCTTACTCCGCGTTGTTTGATCGATGGTTACGAACGATTATCAAGATTGATGCCGCACTTACACGGATCTCGTTCCTGTAATAGAGTATAGTTTTTTCTCTCACAATATCGCCCGTTTTCATTCTGGGATGCGTTGTTCGCGAAAATATTACACGAGCACGCTTCTTCGTTACAAACGAGTATAGATTTGGTTTATATAGATTGATTTATAATGCACCGGTGCAATTTGCAATCGATTTGGTGTCTTTAGCGTCTAGAATCCTGCCAACAAAAATAGATAAGTAATAAGTAGAATAATAATAGTAATGATCGATACATCGTGTCACCGTGTCCCGCAATTTGTATCTTTATAATAGAATGGAGTTGCAGTTTTTTTTTTTTTTTTTTTTTTTTCTTAAAAAGATACTCGGCACCCTTTTTCTCTCCTTCGCTCGCAAAGCCCCCTTCGATCAGCAGCGGGGTCCCCAGCTGCGTCTCCTGGCTCTCCGCGTCCGCCGCGTGTTTCACGCTCTTACGACGCTCGCCATTTCCGCTAATCTCCTGGAAACTCGTTAAGCCTATTCAATTTACCGTAATCGTCCATTCGTTTGTGACAATTTGATTTTCGTCGGGCGAGATTTTACACGCGAGCTGATACGTTCCGGATCGTCGGAATTAACGCTGTCCGGTGAGCAGGTTACGTGAGAAGTAAAAAAATCTTGGTTAAAAAAAAATAAATAAATCGGCAGAGTTGTTCGGAGCTTTATCGTCGACACCTATGATGCTGAAACTAGCAGCCGAGCGCTAGCGGCCAAAGTAGAAACGCGTAAAAAAATAGAAAGACACATTGCTCCCACTTCCTACATGACTTAATTTGTTGCTGAAGATGTCTAGAATGCTGTAAATAAAAAATAAAAAAATAAAAAAAATGTCCGTGCATTTGGCAATGTATTAACGGGGCGCGCGGTTTCCAGCAGCAGTCAAACGTCGTGGCAATTTAAAATAAATTTTGTTTTATGTAAATATTTCAGGTGGCGATCAACAAGTAATAGAAACGAGTGGCGATGCAGAGAAATATATTTTTATATTTTCTTCAGGTGTCGTGACTGCTGCTGGAGACCGCGCGCCCCGTTAATACATTGCCAAATGCACGGACATTTTTTTATTTTTTTATTTTTATTTACAGCATTCTACACATCTTCAGCAACAATTTAAGTCATGTAAGAAGTGGGAGCAATGTGTATTCTATTTTTTAAGCATTTGAAATTGTTATAGAAAAGTGCGAAGCGTTCTATAATGACTTCAAACGCGTAAAAAAAATAGAAAGACACATTGCTCCCACTTCCTACATGACTTAAATTGTTGCTGAAGATGTCTAGAATGCTGTAAATAAAAATAAAAAAATAAAAAAAATGTCCGTGCATTTGGCAATGTATTAACGAGGCGCGCGGTCTCCAGCAGCAGTCAAACGTCGTGGCAATTTAAAATAAATTTTGTTTATGTAAAATATTTCAGGTGGCGATCAACAAGTAATAGAAACGAGTGGCGATGCAGAGAAATATATTTTTATATTTTCTTCAGGTGTCGTGACTGCTGCTGGAGACCGCGCGCCTCGTTAATACATTGCCAAATGCACGGACATTTTTTTATTTTTTATTTTTTATTTACAGCATTCTAGACATCTTCAGCAACAAATTAAGTCATGTAGGAAGTGGGAGCAATGTGTCTTTCTATTTTTTTACGCGTTTCTACTTTGGCCGCTAGCGCTCGGCTGCTAGTTTCAGCATCATGTCGACACCTGCAATCTCTCTCTCTCTTGAAAAGCTACGCAAGCTGAGAACCGTGTCCGTTACGATATATCGTTCCGTATAAACATTTCCATTGATAAACGCGAAGCCGAGCCACTGCCAGTCGCGACTGCGTAAATTCGCCGCTACAAACGATCGCGCCTGTTGAATACGTAGGAGCGACTCGGCTGCGCGAAAACGAGACTTCGCTCGACTTTGAACTCGATATAGTCGCCTCCGACTTGCCGTCCCCGTCCCGTCCCGTCTTCGAAATAGCGACGCGTAAACATCGGTGTTTACGCGCCAATATCGAGCTATTTCGAGGTGAAGTTTTCGCGCTTCTTGATGGTAATTCGGTTGCACTTTTGCACCTCGAGGAAAGGAAAATCGTACGGGTCTCTTGATCGTCGCATCCGATTCCGTTAAACCTCCATAAATGCGAATCCACCTGAAGACTCGAGAAAATATTACGGGTCGTTCGATTAAATAAATATTGGTTTTTAACGTTGTTCGTAACGTAATAACGTTTATCCAATTAAAGGGGTGCGCGCGTCGGTAAAATTAAAAAGAACGTTTGAAGGATGACGTTTCATAATTTCCATGAAATGTACAACATGGACGCTTCACTGGGAAGCTTAATAAAGGCCTCTGAGGGTTACGCACCATAAGGTTCACGAAGCATGACTCATTGCGCGACACGCAATGATATGGATTATGGAAATTTTTTTTTCTAGGGATGAGGTGTCACGGTGTCTTTCGTTCCACGACTTCTTTCCATATATTTATAACACTTACTGCTAAAATTAATGTAACCTTTTGATAATAAAAATAGAAGCAGTAAATAAATTTACTACTATTAAAATATAGCAATAAGAAAGTTATCAAAGGCTTTAATTATAAAATCTGCAATAAATTAAGAGTTTATTGTAAGGTAAATTGTAAGTCTTTAATGATCCTGTATTAAACATATAAATTGAAGAATTGATAAAACGTGCTTGTTAATGTTAAATAACATGACACACGCGAGAGTAATACTATTTATCTTAACATTCAATACACATTCATCATTTTGTATCTAATAATCTTACAGTATATCAGCGGTTGCATTATGGAAACCGGTTACACCAGTCGTTTTAAACCGCAAAGCATTTTTTTTCACAGCCACGAGACCTGCATTCTCATAGATTTGTAATCAGCACTAGCGATACAAGGAGTGAAAGCAGAGTAAAAGCTACCAATTAATTAATTGTATTATTTCACGGCGCGTATATAATAGAATATACATAATTATTTTATTAAATAACTGTCGACTCTCTTTCAGCTAAACGTTTACGGTGTTAAGCGCGAGGTTTCATATCACGCATTATTACGGCGATGCATAATACGTGCCCTATATACGAGACGAAGCCGGCCTTAGGAAGGCGAGTGATTTCCTGCATTTGTCTCGCGTAGGCAGCACGTGGTGATCCTACTCGTCCGATTAACATATGAATTCTTCAGGCACAAAATCAATGTGTAGGCTCTTCCCGCAGAAGAGGCTACGCGATATATTCTGCCGACATTATTCTGCTTTCCTCGTAAAATTATTCGAAACGCGAGGCGTTATGAATTGAAATAGCTTATACAGGATTATTCAGGATTTATTAGCTAAGAGAGAGCCTCGAGGAATATCAATTATGCAAGAATTATTAGAGAAAGAGAAATCGTAAGATCTGGGCCTGATATTCTTGTGATAAATGAACAATTTGACGTAGCGTAACCGTGACAAGTTGCGAAGCGCGTGATTTAATTGGCTCTCGTTTACTAACGCGTTAAACACGTCGGGGATTTGTCGAAAATAAAAGTGTGCCCGCGATAATTAACGCGATCAACTTAAATTGCGAAGGTAATTGGCCGCATTAGTTCGAGCACGCGTCTGTACGCCACACTGTAACGATAATAATCACGTCTATGTCTACGTTGACGCGTAAACGTGCAACGCGGGTAAATTGGATCGTTCAGGGGGAGACGGGGAACGTGTAATTGAAATTACCAATTCTGGCGTTGTTTGAAATTTATCGAGACATTTGACATTTTACCGTCAATCTTACAAATCCCGAAATTATCGGGAGTTAATTCGGGACTCGCGTTTAACGTAATTAACGACGGTGTTCGTCCACCGGCAGACACGACGTAGACCTCGTATCGGTTTCAGACAGCGATGTTACACGCGGTCAAACGGTAGCTGACACATTGGACCATCTATTAGCTGTCTAATGCAGCGATGGAATCTGCATCGTATGTCCTTCCCGTGCAGAATCCTCCCGGCCTCCTCTCTCTCTCTCTCTCTCTCTCTCTCTCTCTCTCTCTCTCTCACGCTGCAAAAACGTCGATATATGACTCTTGAACGTTTTGCGGTGGCACGTTGAATGATCCGATTAATAAATAGAGTAAATTGATAATGGAGTAAAAACTCAAATCTAATTAAATTCCACGGCAATCTTTAATCGTTTCTAGACGAAACTAATGATTAACGAAAATTCTATCTCTCTCGGATCAGATTCCGATAATCGAGTAAAAGTGGGTTTAAGACCACCGTTCGGTCAGTTCCTTCGATTTTAGCTTTCGCTCGAGGGATGGACGCGCGGCCAATGAAAGTAACATTACGACTGGGAAAGATCAATGATATCGTGTCACCTTTGTCCTCGTGGAGGAGTTTACACTATTTTTAATGAGAGCAGAGACTCTGCCGTCCTAGATTCTCGATTTATCCGAGTGTATCAGTTAAACAACGGAGGTATTATAAAAGAAGAAACGCGCGGCGCGCGGATAATTAGCTGACTGCACGATAAGGCAAGTCCGCGCGATTATCGCTGCGGCTATATGATAATGCGCGCTTCAGCACTGCATTGTCTTCGCGGTATCGCGTAGTTTTGTGTTGCGAGTGTATTGCGCCTGCCACTATTACCACGACTGTAACGCCGGAACGTCCGCGTCAAAATAAAACTGAGGCTCTTCTCTCCTCTCTCTCGCGACCGCGTCCGTGTGAATGTCGCTTAACTACTATGCGCAACGTACTGCACGCAATTTGCTCTCTGTTAATCAAATGCGATACGTTTTCACACAGGATTAACCCTCGTGACTGCTCGCTAAGTATATGAGAAACATGCGAGTGAGAAAAACGGGACCATTAATTCCCAAATGAGATTCCTTAGTTTAATTTCGATTATTAAAGGAAGTTAAGATAAGTAATTCTCCACTGTTTGCACTTGTGAATCGGGGCGAGCTACGCTAATCGGAACTAGTGACGTGCGATCTCACGGTATAATGAGAATAAATCATTATGCGCGCGCGGGGGAGAGGGGGATATCTTGATATTAATATGAATAACTTTAAACACAAGGAACAACGATCGATTTATGCAGATATTATTTATCGCAGATATAGCTATGTAGATGTTATACAAACAACGGGATATTTCTGCGATATTTTTTTTTTCTGGAGAACTATCGCAAAAAGTTCGTAGCTGAATGGGAGATTTACGACTCTATTGATCACTTCACACTGACTATAGAGACAAAATACCATAGCTTTTCCACGGTGAAAACCGGCAATCCAAGGATTTGTTTTTATTTACAAAACGTACAAAACGTACAAAAATCTGCGCACCAAATCGTTTTTTACGGGCGAAGTTTCTTTTATCAGTGCTTTTCAGTACGCGGTAATAAGAATCACATCTCTCGCCGCTCCATTAAAGTATTACACGCTTTAGGTGATATTTTAAGAAGAGAAACTTACGAAGCCTGACGCGGCTTTCACAAGTTTTCTTGAGACTTCTGACGATGAGGCGACAGTTTCGCGCTTCATAGAACTTGGTTGCTGAACCGTTTCTGTTTAACTGAACTTCTGTTTACTGTTTCGTTTGTTTCCTGTAGGTCTAAATTTAAATAAGCACTTATACATATTATATAATTTTAATCGATGTAATTTTAATTAAATATTTTTCCATTTTTTCGCATTATACAAATATTCGTTTAGAAACTAATTTCACGGAGCATGAAATATGAAGAATAAAAAGCAACGTTTATACGGAGTTACCATATTTTAAACAGAAAAAATGGTCAAATCGAACCTGGCCGAGACAGCAGAAGAACATGCACTGGCAAGCGTGTTCATCATTTCCTTCGATCCGCGGATTTATAAGCTTGGCAACTGCCCGTCTGGCGCGTGCCATTCCATTAATAACAATATTTGACGAAAATCTGTGTAGTCTAGCGTGCATATACTAATACACGGCCGATTGATCGCAAACAATCGATCATGTTGTGGCAATAAAATCGTGTTTCAATGGCAAACGCAGAACTATTTACGGTAAAAATTCTGAATGTTCGACGTCGACATACCACTGCAGCAAGCTGTTTGATTGACCGTGTTTATCCGATGGAACCATGTCCACAAACACCAGCACGAATGACAACGTATGAAAGAAAAGAATTCATTTACGGTATGAGTCACTGAATAAAAAAATTGCGAGATAGATAATATTGAATCGAATCGAGTTAACAAGAGAAATATCCAGAAAATAATATTTCAAGAAAATAGAATGTGAATGAAATTTATAGAAAAGAGGGATATTGTGTCATTTTATTACCATCTTGTATCTTAAACGTTCGTCGTAAATCGTATTTATGGTATTTCCGCGTAGATACACTGAGAAAAAAATACTGTTGCTTCAATTAAATGTGGAATCCCGGGGTGCCAGAAACATAAATAGTTGATTCATTGTATAAATAGTTGATTCAACTAGTGTAGTCATGTTAATAATTCAAATATTGATCAACTATTTAAATATTGAATCAACTATTTATACAATTGAATCAACTATTTATGTTACTGGCACCCCGGGATTCCACATTTAATTGAAGCAACAGTAGTTTTTTTCTCAGTGTACGTCGCAGCATATAGCTTCCGTTATACATCCCAGGAATTAACTCCCGGCGGAATTAATGTCGAGATACGGAAGACACGAGAGATACAAATTCACTCTCACGGACGGACGACGTTGAAGAAACGTTAGTCGGCACGAGGCGAGCAATTGGGTCACACGCGCGTCTCTCGGACCCCCCCTGGCGACGGACAAGTCCGCGGGCCGATCTGTGGACGCGCGGGGGCCGGAAACTGGTAGCAGAAAACCGGAAACCGAACCGGACTGGCAGATTGCCGGGATGCCTGCGAAGAGAGACGATATATACGCGCACACGCCGCGCCGCGCCGCGCCGCGCCCGCCGAGGCCCGATAATCGAACGAACGCGACTCTCTCGCGTGATACGCGCGTGGCATGCGTCAGGCGATAGGAATGAAATCTGCGAGACGAGATAAAACCTGCAGGCACCACGCGATCGTTCCGTACACGCGTCCCGCTTCGTGGGCATTTCAGAGGTGAGACGGACTTTCCGAGACGTAGACCTAAATGAAAGTGATTTTCCTATATTTAGCCGTTTGTGTAGCGAACGCTAAGGAACTTAAAGATGCTTACGAGAAAAAATATCATCGAGACATATTTTCGCGTGTGCGACAAAGCTCGATCACACACATTTGACCTAGGCTGCAAACATTTCAAATAGAAGATGTTTTATTGTA